>NC_142109.1:31325961-31477692 GCF_056152115.1 Neolamprologus brichardi | reverse complement strand
GCTGGCTGCCGGCAGAGCCGGCGGGCACGCCACTGCAGCCCCCTCTGGCCTCTGCTCCGTGGCTACTGGGTGACCCCTCATCTGGGGCTCTCCTCAGCTCTTCCCAGGAGGGTGGCACGGATGCCCCTCTGGTGGTCCTCTTTGGGCTCTCGCACTCTGGGGCTTCTGGATGTTTGGAGCCTGGATCTCCTCTGCTTCATGCCCCTGGGGGACAGGGCTATGGCTCTCTACATCCTCTAGAATGGGAAACCATGGAAACCTTTTGAATACAAGCACGCTGATCCACACAGGTGTGCATACGGGTGTTCACTGTTCATAGACATAAACTACACCTTTATTGGCTGCTATTTCCAAGCACATTGTGCGCTGTCGGTCCTGTTTGCTACACAACAACATTCAATATTTAGTATTTACTGCTGTTTACACTTAGCTAGATTAACGTGATGGTGTTGTGCTTAGTATGTTGCTCTGTTTTTGTTTTTGCTTGTTTTCTCTTCTTTTTCTCTCAAAAGGTGATCCAGGAGATTTCTTTTTCTCTTCTTTCTCTTTTTGAGTGCCCTTTCTCACTGTCCCTCTTCCCTTCTGCTTTTCTTTTCCTTCATCTTTCTTTCTCCCTTTCCTATCCCTCAGTCATGTCTTTCCCATCTGTAACAACTGAAAATAAAATAAATAATAACAACAAAGGTCGATCAAATGGACCAATACGGCAAGGCCGTGATGATCCATTTTGTAAGTAAGTAAAGCAAGTAAATCCATTGGGTATCCTTGTTGGTCTTCAGACAACAATTCTGACAGCTAAAGAACCAAATGGGACAGGCAAAAAAAAAAAAAGAGGCACCCACAAACCTCTTAATAGCTTTCCTGTCTAAATAGTTTAATCTCTTTATAATGTTTATTATTTTATTCCTGTTTCTGTATAGAAAACAGCTGGTGTCATGTAGCTTGGGGTGATGAGCCACGGTGTTTATCAGTATCCATGTCCTGCTGATGCTGTGACTCCATTCACTCAGTCACAGCATCACTGACACCCGTCACCTGATTGGTTGTCGTGCACATTTTATATGGTGCAAAATGCACCATATAAAATGAAGCGTATATTTTACTTCGCGCTTCAAACGCATCAGTCGCACTAATTGTTCGCGTGAATAAGGCAGAAAAGCGTTTTCAGTGTCACCACCCAGAAACGGATCACCATGTACCTCAACCAGAAGCCTTGGATGAACCGGGATGTTCGTCTCCTCCTGAAGGCCCGCAACACTGCCTTCAGGTCAGGAGAACTGAAGGCAGTGTTTTAATGTACTAATGTTTGTTTGAGAATTTCTAGAACCTAAGTTATGGACATCTTAATGTTCCTCTTATCCATCCACAGCCTGTCTGTCGTGATGGCCCTCTGCACCTCTGTTAGCAACATGTTCTCACTCCCAAAGCGTAACATTTTACGCTAGGTGACAAATCGTCAACATATTACGTTTTCGGCTACCCACGACGTTCCTAAATGACAAACTTGGAAAAATGAGGAAATATGAGAACCGTATGGACTCAATCTACACATGTTCGCTCTTTTTCTGCAAATCGCTTAGAAACACGCTATTTAACATCATTAAAGTCCTGGTTAAGATCAGGAAAAAGGTTATGATTAGGGCTAGGGATAAGGTTAGGTTTAGGGCTGGAATACAGGGCTGGAACATCTATTACCGCGGGAGCGTCTTTGCACTGGATTTCAGCCATAACCCGCCGCGTACCATAAGAACGCCGATAGTCTCCTTTCGCGTTCCTCGGGAACGCCGCGGGACATGACAAAACGTCGGCATGTTACGCCTCGGGAGTGAGAACGGCCTGCTGTTAGCTGACTGATATCCTTCCACGTTTCCATAATTTTGGTAGCTAGACTTCTTCTCTATCGGGCGCTTTCTCTAGCTCCGTTCTCCATGTTATACCCACATGCTGCTAGGTTTTGTTTGACAATTTCAGTTTAAGTGATACTGGTAGTTGGGATGGTGAAGTAGAGCTGTGCTCTTAGTATCTGGGTTACTGTCAGTGTGCCGTGGAGTTTTGCCCTTGGTTGGCCACAATCTTCATCGTCAGCTCAGTAGCTACATCTGCTGTTGCAGGAGGTTGGGGATCATCTCGTTTAGTTATACTGGTCTCTTCTTCCAGGGTTGAATTGTAATTTTCTTACAGCTCACTATTGTTCATATTTTTTGCTGTAGCCTCTTGATGTTTCTTCTGTTGAAGATAAATTGCTATCATGATGAAACAAAAATCTATTGATGGTTCATCCCTTGAGTTAGGTGCCTTTTTTATGCTTGAATGATTCGTAGGTCAGTTTTAAGTAGCTTCACAAGCAAAAAAAACATTCCTCTCAAAATATTTAGATACAAGGACTGATTGAAAAACGGCAAATGTCGAAAAACCTTGAGAAAATGTGGAGAACTTGAGGCCACTTTGGAAAATTAAATGAATTCAATTCAATTTCAATTCAATTTTATTTACATAGTGCCAAATCACAACAACAGTCTCCTCAAAGCGCTTTATATTGTAAGGTAGACCCCACAATAATACATACAGAGAAAACCCAACAATCAAATGACCCCCTATGAGCAAGCACTTTGGCGACAGTAGGGAGGAAAAACTCAGGAACAGGAAGAAACCTCCGGCAGAACCAAGCTCATCAGGCCATCTGCTGCAACCCGTTGGGGTGAGAGAAGGAAGACAGGATAGAAAACATGCTGCGGAAAAGAGACAGAGATTACTAACAAGTACGAGTCAATGCAGGGAGGTCTATTAACACATACTGAGTGAGAAAGGTGACTGAAAAGGAAAGCACCCAGCAGCCTATGCCTATTGCAGCATAACTAAGGGAGGATTCAGGGTCACCTGGTCCAGCCCTAACTATATGCTTTAGCAAAAAGGAAAGTTTTAAGCCTAATCTTAAAAGTAGAGATAATGTCTGTCTCCCGAATCCAAACTGGAAGCTGGCTCCATAGAAGAGGGGTCTGAAAACTGAAGGCTCTCCCTCCCATTCTACTTTTAAATACTCTAGGAACAACAAGTAAGCCTGCAGTGCGAGAGCAAAGTGCTCTAATGGGGTGATATGGTACTACAAGGTCATTAAGATAAGATGGGGCCTGATTATTTAAGACCATGATGTGAGGAGCAGGATTTTGAATTCAATTCTGGATTTAATAGGAAGCCAATACAGGAGAAATATGCTCTCTCTTTCTAGTCCCTGTCAGTCATGAAGGTGTGGCTTGTTGGAGGCAAAATAGAAAGAAATGAGGGTTGACCCAAGATTGTATACTGATGCTTTATAGCCAATTTCAGTGTAAAAGGACTGTTACGCATCTTTAAAAAAAAAAAAATTAACACTCTCAGATTTGTTAAAATCCTATAAACAGCCGAAAAAGACAAAATTAACACATTATGTGTTATTTCAAACACAAGCACATTGTCAATTGTCTGGTGACAGGATCTTTTATGTGCCATAGTTATTTGTGCACCTCAGTTGGATTCGCACCATATGGGGAGTGTTAGCCCATTCAATAAGCCATTGTACTGAATTCTAAACTGTATATTGTTGTATATTGTATGTTCATTTTCCTTGGTATGAATCCAATATCAAGCCCATTCCAAAATCCCCCCCAAAATAATAAAAGAAAAGGACTCAATTTTAATGGAACCAGATTTCTTTGTAGTGTGTATGAATTGCATTCTATCTTTTAAATGTTAGGTTGACCCAGTATTTGAAAACTGTATTACATTTGGTTGATAAGTAGCAGCCCAAAAAGAAGTGGCCACAGTCGTCACATTTCATATATTGCTCAAAAATGATAGAATTTCTCTTTGACTTTTGATCTCTTTTGTTTGCATTTAAAGAGATGCACTTTTTCTATGTTGATATTCCTAGATGTTAGTTAACTTTACAAAGAATATAATTATTTTCTTAAAGGATAACACTTCCACTACATTTAATCAAAATACAATACTTTATTTACTATCATACACTGCACTCAGTGTGAACCCTTTCAGACAATAGTGAATGAAATATTTCTTATGATTCTGCTTCTATTTTCAAATCCCTCTGCTTAATGGAAAAAGTTTCTAGTGTGGATGTAGAGTGGTCATTTATTAAAGTAATAATGCACCAACCATGGTCCAAAAAGCAAACTCATGCAGATAATCCAATTGCTATGTGGAAATTTGAAGGCTTTTCAACCAGGGATATACAAAATTGACCCTTTGTTTAATTATCATCACCAATTACATGCAATTATACATTTTAGAAAGGAAACAGCTTTGTGCTGTCCTACAAAACAAACCAGAGCTTCATGTTTGTAAATGAACCTCAGCCAAAAGTTGATGGATTTATGTGATTAGCTGATTCTAAAGCTGGACTCCATGCCAGCTAATTATCTTTAGAACCTGACAGCAAGCAGAAATAAATAAGTAGCCGAAGCCTCAAAGTAAGCTTTCCCGAAGCAACACATTTCTTTGATGGCTTTTTTAAGCATTAGCAATGTATTTTCTTTACAATAGTTCCTGTAAGCTAGGAGAACACATCACTTACTAAGATTAAGAGAGGACCAGATTTGCATATATGTCGACTGAGGAACTAACAAAAAGCATATTTTAAAGATTCTGACAACCCTTTAAGGGGCAAAAACAGAAGTAAATCTCCACTCATTCCCCACCCTTTCTTTTCTCTACCACCATCCAAGACTCACATTATACCTCACTGATTTCACTGCAAGCTCGCAAGAAAGCGGATGGCTTAATACTTTTCTTCTAGAGCTGTCACCACTTTTCTGGTCATCTGAGTGACAGCTTGCTTCAGAGGTATTGTCATTCCAACCTGTTAGCCTGTCAAGACTGTCTTTTTTTTCATCTATTAGACCATTACTGTTCACCATAAAAAACAGCAGCTTTTCAGATTAAACATATTGTTTGGTGGCACAGGGGCAAATATATTGTTCATACTCACATAAAAAGTGTAAAGTTAAATATACAACAAAGCATGGCACATGTGTATCACACATGCTTTTAATGACCAGGGGATCTTCATTTTACATACGAATATTTAAAATGTTAGCCTTTGTCTTTAGCTGTGTTTTTGTCTGTTTGTTTATTTTAATTTTACAAAATCACATATATCTATGCTGACAAAAACAGACAGCCAAGGCAAACAAAAAACAGGGGCAAAATAAGAAAAAAAAACAAATGTTGACTCACTCTCAACGCACCAGTCCCCACTGAAGCTTGCAGAAACTGAGTGACATGTGTTTACCTGTTTTGTTCTTTCCTCTATACTCAAATTGCTCCATGGATGGAAACAGAAAGAGCTCCCAAAAGCACAGAGGCTGAATATGTGCATTTTTATTTTCCATAACCTTCAGTTCTGACAGCCAGAAACACACCTAGTTTAGAGGGCTTTTGTTTAAGAGATGTCTTACAACGTGGGTTGTGTCATTTTTTTGACCACCTTGTTGCATTTGATCGGCAAAAAGCAGATGTAAAATAGAAAACGGCAACACAGAATTTTTTTCTGTATTTGTGGCTTCATGTTTCTTGTCTTTCTGTTTGCAGAGTTTAAAGTTGACCATTTTGTGTCTTTTCTTTCTGAAATATTCTCTGAAGCATGTTTGAGCAAAGCATATCCTCTTTCATAATAAATGTTTGCCACTGTTAGTGAAAAGTAAATAAAACTTTACAAGTAATTTCATCAACCGTAACCAGGGCCTCGAGGAGAAACTTTGCTCAGTGTCAACTTTTTCACCCAAATCAGAAGCAACCTTGATGAACTTTTGCAGGCAAACACTGACTGAAGGGCATCTGGTGTTATCAAATGCTGTCGTCTGTGGGGTTAAAGTGGAGTTTTGATTCAAAAATGTGACTGAAGTCACAGAGAAGAGGTGGGGGAGATGAGAGAAGGAAGAGAAAAAAGAAAGAGAGGAACACACTGATTCGTCAAACCCTACAGCATCCCTCAAGCTAAAATCCATAACTGTGCTGCCATATGCTTGGCTGTCATACCTCTGTAGTCAGTCACTCATCCAACTGTAGACACACACACACACACAGGTAGCCTGTACATAGGCTACAGAGCTTAAATTATGTACATAAGAAGAAACATACCAAAACACATTCAATACAATATCTTAAAAGGTATGGATTCATACATACTCAACTCTCACCCACTACATGTTCACCATGCTATGTACATAACTGAACTGTAGATATATTAGGGGTGCAACGATACACAAAATTCACGGTTCGGTTCGGTGATACTTTGGTGTCACGGTTTGATATTTTTTCGATACAAAAAATATTCATGCCTTTTTAGTTTGTCATTTATTAAAATTATAAATATATATTTTAACTCAAAAGTACAGTTTTTAAATTTAATGTTGCTGAAACAACAAAGTAATAAAAAAAATTAATATCTGATTGAGGAATCACTCATCTCTTGAAAAGAGAGTTTATTACAGAGAAATGGCTCTTTCCAAAATAAAAGCTATACTATACACTTCTTCTGGGGTATATTCTCAGCAGCATATTAACCTCTTCAGCCCCAAGGGGGTTTCTGAGCTTCCTGCTCGAAAATGTAATGCCCAAATTTAATTGATTATTTCTCTGCAATTACAAACTCTGTCCTTACAATCTTGGTATCAAAATAAAGCTAACACTTGGGAAATTTCATCAGAGGTGTAAATACTGAATCAGATATTACTGTGTCAAAGTTACTGAGACTGGAACACAGAAAAGGAAGTAGCTTTTATCCTCGCCTAATTTTTTTTAAAAATTTTTAGCATATAACCCTTTGAAAAATATGCCTCAGATCACATTTGGTTCCAGAAATCCAGTAACCAACATATAAATATCATCTGTGCAAAGATTTATGTTTCTAAAGTGAAACAGTGAAAAATTACAGCGCTGTCAATACATGAATATCCAGACATTGTACAAAAATGTCCAATTTTGGCACACAATTGGACACCATGCCAGTTGATTTTTTTAGGTATTAAAGAGCAGAAATTAATAAATTTTATTAACAGGCCTAAACATGCTTTTTTTAAATATATATTTTTGAAGAATTAACCACACATTTACATGGCAATGGCCCTTTTCTGCAGCGTGTATAGAGCGTTTGATTGGCCTCTGGCCCTTTAAACTCTGAGGGGCTGTAACTTTGGTTTCTTTTGGTCAATTTGCGTGATTGACACCTCTTTTTAATGTTTGAGCCAATAGATTCACAGTGACGATGCCACGTTCATGTCACTTCAACCAATCAGACGTTGTGATGCCAAAACCCACGTGTCCCAAATTTACTGCATGTGGCGTCTGTTCAGTCACGTGTCTGTAGGTGGGTCTAAAATGGAGGTTGTTGACGGAAAACTGCTCTGATGCGGGCTAGGTAGGCATGGCAACTACTGTTAATCACGTGGCTACCGGCTACCGGCGAAAATAACGGAGGAAATCAGGACAGTAAGCCAATTTCTGTCTTAGCGCATTTGCGCTGCTGTGTGTTTTTGTGGTCTTCTTTTGTGGCTCATTCAGTGAATTTTGGTCTGATCGTGGTGAAACTTGGCGTGTGGAGTCAGTGATAGCTCTGGAAGCTAACCAGCCCATCTTTAGCCGGTTACACGAAGTCTGAAGAATTTCTGGTTCAGTTTTGTTTGTTTAGCGGACGGCCAACATGTTAACAAGCTAACCTGCTAACACACTAGTTCCCACCAATGTAATTGAGCATTGCGTGGCACATCCAACATACTGTTTTACTTTTGTCCATGATAGGCTTACCTTCAGGGTCATACTTCACATGAAAACCAAAATAGTTCCAAACACCACATCTGAATCAGGGTGGGGGAGGTTCAATTTGCCATGTTGCAAGGAGAGCTTAGCTTCTGTCTTGCTAGCTTGCCCTGCGCTCAGTGAATCTGCGTTCGACTACTCCACCTAGGCTGCACTGTCGAGCGCAGATCCACTGAGTGCTCAACACAGACAGCACCGTCAGAAGGAAAGTTGATAAAATAAATTAAAAATTTTGTATTGTTCAATACATATGCGTACTGAACAGAAAGCACTGTATCGAACGGTTCAATATCGATACGAGTATCGTTGCACCCCTAATAAATATATATATATATATATATATATATATATATATACACTACTCTAGTGCTGACTCCTATTTATGAGAATTTGCAGGCTTGGATATTATTATCATTAAAAATAGGAGCAATGGTGAAGAAACAGAAAATAATGTTTTATCTACGTCGTCAGTTTTTATGTTCAGCCCACTTTCTGACTATGTGTGCATGTGTGTTATTGCTGGTCATTTTCCTGTCACTCTCAGTGCCACGGTCCAGCAGTGGCCTTCCAAATGCCTCAGGCCTTGCCTCCAGCAGATGAAAGTTAAAAGACCTCACCATGACAACCCCAGAACCCCAACAGTAGCCCACTATGCTGTTTATATATATATATATATATATATATATATACAGTGGGGCAAAAAAGTATTTAGTCAGCCACCGATTGTGCAAGTTCCCCCACTTAAAATGATGACAGAGGTCAGTAATTTGCACCAGAGGTACACTTCAACTGTGAGAGACAGAATGTGAAAAAAAAAATCCATGAATTCACATGGTAGGATTTGTAAAGAATTTATTCGTAAATCAGGGTGGAAAATAAGTATTTGGTCAATAACAAAAATACAACTCAATACTTTGTAACACAACCTTTGTTGGCAATAACAGAGGTCAAACGTTTACTATAGGTCTTTACCAGGTTTGCACACACAGTAGCTGGTATTTTGGCCCATTCCTCCATGCAGATCTTCTCAAGAGCAGTGATGTTTTGGGGCTGTCGCCGAGCAACACGGACTTTCAACTCCCGCCACAGATTTTCTATGGGGTTGAGGTCTGGAGACTGGCTAGGCCACTCCAGGACTTTCAAATGCTTCTTACGGAGCCACTCCTTTGTTGCCCGGGCGGTGTGTTTTGGATCATTGTCATGTTGGAAGACCCAGCCTCGTTTCATCTTCAAAGTTCTCACTGATGGAAGGAGGTTTTGGCTCAAAATCTCACGATACTTGGCCCCATTCATTCTGTCCTTAACACGGATCAGTCGTCCTGTCCCCTTGGCAGAAAAACAGCCCTATAGCATGATGTTTCCACCCCCATGCTTCACAGTAGGTATGGTGTTCTTGGGATGCAACTCAGTATTCTTCTTCCTCCAAACACGACGAGTTGAGTTTATACCAAAAAGTTCTACTTTGGTTTCATCTGACCACATGACATTCTCCCAATCCTCTGCTGTATCATCCATGTGCTCTCTGGCAAACTTCAGACGGGCCTGGACATGCACTGGCTTCAGCAGCGGAACACGTCTGGCACTGCGGGATTTGATTCCCTGCCGTTGTAGTGTGTTACTGATGGTGACCTTTGTTACTTTGGTCCCAGCTCTCTGCAGGTCATTCACCAGGTCCCCCCGTGTGGTTCTGGGATCTTTGCTCACCGTTCTCATGATCATTTTGACCCCACGGGATGAGATCTTGCGTGGAGCCCCAGATCGAGGGAGATTATCAGTGGTCTTGTATGTCTTCCATTTTCTGATGATTGCTCCCACAGTTGATTTTTTCACACCAAGCTGCTTGCCTATTGTAGATTCACTCTTCCCAGTCTGGTGCAGGTCTACAATTCTTTTCCTGGTGTCCTTCGAAAGCTCTTTGGTCTTGGCCATGGCGGAGTTTGGAGTCTGACTGGTTGAGGCTGTGGACAGGTGTCTTGTATACAGATGATGAGGTCAAACAGGTGCCATTCATACAGGTAACGAGTGGGGGACAGAAAAGCTTCTTACAGAAGACGTTACAGGTCTGTGAGAGCCAGGGATTTTCCTTGTTTGAGGTGACCAAATACTTATTTTCCACCCTGATTTACGAATAAATTCTTTACAAATCCTACCATGTGAATTCATGGATTTTTTTTTCACATTCTGTCTCTCACAGTTGAAGTGTACCTCTGGTGCAAATTACTGACCTCTGTCATCATTTTAAGTGGGGGAACTTGCACAATCGGTGGCTGACTAAATACTTTTTTGCCCCACTGTATATATATACACCTAGCGCGAAAAGAACAAAAATGAGTTAGCTTGCATCTGCTGAGTGAATCAGATGAAACTACTTAGCGCATACCAAATCAAAGATAAGTTTGAAAGAGAAAAATGAGAAATGGCACAGCATGTGAATGAGTGTTCATCTTCCAAATAGCAGAGAATTTTGGGAGATGGAGTGATTAAAGGGTGGAGGAAAAGGGGATGAAAGGTAGGAAGAGAGCTTGTCAGATCAAGGGGAAGCTATGATTGGATAATGAAGCATCAGAAGTAAATACTAGTGAAATTTTTATTCCATACAAGTGCATATCCACCAAACTCACACTCTGGTCCCAGTTAAAGACACAGCGGGGATTCACACCAAAATGGGACTTCACGTAACACGATATGATTTATTTCTTTCAGTTTACATGAAGAACAAACAGACCACTTGTGCTTCCAAGTAAAATAATGCAGCCCTTAACCCAAAGGGTTGCAAATATTCATGACTGAAAAACATTTTGCAAAAACTCTGGGATGCTGTTTAAAATGCAACTCTAAACAAAATGCGATGGCAGAATTTCTTGCTCTAAAATCTGTATATACCTTTCAGCATTGATTGTACCTTTCCCAGACTTTCCTTTGTACTAGTGCACCACGAACCCTCACAGATGCAGATTATGAACTGAGCACCAATAACTAGCTGGAAAGTCCTTCTCCTCTTTTGTAATGAGGATGCAGTGCCTGTGTTTCTGAAAAAGTATTTAAAATTTCAATTAATTTGACCACAGAACAGTTTTCCACATTGCCTCAGTCCCTTTTTAATGGGCTTTGGGCCAGAGAAGATGGCAATGTTTCTGGATCATTTTCACATAAGACTTCTTCTTTATACACAGTGATTTCTGGAAGTGTTCCTGAGACCATGCAGTGATTTCCATGACAGAGTCATGTCTGTTTTTAATGCACTGCTGTTTGAGGGCCAAAAGATGATGGCATTCCAATATTGACTGCAGCCTAGTCCCCTGTGGACAGAGATTTCTTGAAATCTTATTATGATATGTACTTTAAATTATGAGAAATTCAAAGTCTTAACAATTTTACATCAAGGAACATGCATATACAATTTGTAAATGCATTTTCTTTTTTATTTTTACTCTGCCTCTCAATTTTTTTTAGATCCATTCATGAATTTATGATCCATTCATGAAATGCCTTGGTTTAATTTTATATATATGTATATATTATATATAAATACTTTTAGACTTAATTTTTTACTTTTTACTTTGTACAGCATTTTGGTTAACCTTGTGCTGTTTTCAAATGTGCTTATAAAGAAATTTGATTGATTGATTGACTGATTGATTGAAATGTCTGTCAAAATGTCTGTCTGTGTTAAATTTACGTCTGAGTCTTAGAATAAATAATTTAGGTGTCACTGACTATAATTGGGGGTATTGTAGAAACAAGATCCCAAGTAATAACTAGCTTTAGCTCCATGGTGTGCATAAAAACAAATGTGCAAAATTACACAAGTGGCAGAGAAACAGTAACGTCATTTAACAGGTAGTTTGCCCAGGAAATGGTAGTACATAATATTTTGTGTTATCCTACACTTTTTATACATTTTAGGTGTAGATTTCAGGCTTGTGTCGTAGAAATGTTTGTAATAAAGCAGCCCTTCACTGGATAAATTCTACGCTTCACATGAGCTGTCTTTGATTTGTCCAGAGAGCAGCTGCCCCAGTCTCCTAGATTCTACACTGCCCCCATCAATTTGTAATGGAAGACCTTGCCTGTCATAATTACCAGGATGAGAGGACTCAAAAACAGAACCCATGAGACCAAATGCAAGTTTTCAAATTTTTTAGTTTAACAAGACAGCAAGGATAAAACTTATGGAGGTCAGAAAGCAGGTAAGCATAATTCAAGTAGATCTTTTTCATGGTGGAACCAAACTGTCAGACAGGAGAGTACATATTAGTTCTGCATTGCACTGTACTGTATTGCTGTATTGTAATCCCTCATGTTACCATGAGAGTGACAGTCATGACCTTCAGAGGTCTCATTTCTGCTACTTTATGTTTAGCTGGAGACAGTCACGGTGTGAGCTGGAGTTCATAGAACCAAAAACGTCTGCTATTGGCTTTGCCTAGAAAGAGCATCCATAAAAATTATGATGAGAATATGTGACAAAGATCAGCCTGGAGACATTGACTGCCCACTAGAAACAAGATTTAATGGATTCAAAGCAAACTATACTTTCACTAGGGCTATACAGGGACCTATATTACCTATAAGAAGTCTGAGCACCCACCCGTATGGGATACCCTTAATAGCACCATCTTCTAGCCCACAACGCACATGAAGGTCAGTTGTACAAACCCCCTGTGGTGGTTCGGGTACATACAGATACAGCCACTCACAATTGCCACTTTCAGCCAGAGATCAGCCACCTGACTATTAGCTGACAGCTAACAGACAGCTACTGGGATCCCCCCCTACTTCTCCTGGGGCATATTTGCTATCCACTGTAAACACCCCCCTTTGACTGATTTGCAGAGTGTTGCCAAGAGTTTTCTTAAAAAAAAACTGACCAAAAAAAATATTTCTAGTACACAGTGCTTCATTCATCCATTTCAATCCAATCTAATAAACAGATACAATATAAACAAAAATTAAATACAGAAAAATTATATTCTTGCACACAAGCTTCCTCATAGTTATTTTGGAGACTGGTAGAACTTGATTTTTCATTTAGCCCGTTGTTTGGTGAGTTGCTACATCTTCTGACCTCTGTTTGAATTATGAGCCTGTCCTTCATTTTTTTCTGTTAAGTTGCAAAATATTTTGATTTCTTTTTTGGATTTCTTTAACCTCTTAAAATGTGCTCAAAATTTTGCTATATTTTTTGCATCAGAGAGGCCAGACTTTCACTCAGTTTTTCTTTTAATAAGTGCTCTCCAGGCTTTATGGAGGTATTTCAAAGTTGTTCTTTGGACATTGACTGCTTTTTAAATAATTTCAGTCCTGTCCTCGTACCTTAGATGGGAATGTTTTTTCAAGCTCTGTTTTAACCTTGCAGGCATACAAATTAAAGTGTATTCCACCAGTGTTAACTTGATAGATGTATATTGGTGTGTAACTTATTAGCTGTTCGGGGTTAGTTTTATGGGGGCTGGGATGATGTCTTTGGAAATGTTGGACAGGACTGAGCAAACAGAGGCATCCTCATGGTGCCTGCTGGAAAACAGGACATTAGATGGGTACTATGTGTTTTTCATGAATTTAAGGTTTTCCTACTTGATATTCAGTTTTTGTTTTGTCTGTTGAAATTCTTTAATTTGTTTTGAGGATGACTCATGCTCTAGCAGTTACCCCAAGACAAAAAAAACCACCATATTTTTGATGTCAAGTTGTTACAGAGCCATGAGTGTACACGCTTCCTTGTAGAAGACTTTGTACTTCATTACTTCATTGGAACCATCTTTTTTATAGAAATGTGACCAAAAACCTGATGATTTCATGGATTTAGCTGTGCGCTGAAAACTGTTTCTCTGACTGAGTGGACCATCTTCTGACTTGTCAGATCATTCCATCAAGTAGAAATTACTTCCGCATATTTTTAAGTGACAGTTATACGTTTTAAGTGACTGTTATAAATTAAACAAATGTCACAAAGATTGCAGATGTATTAACAACTTTTGGTAACATACTCTGTGCTGCCTATATTTAAAAACTGAATTTTAACAGTAATCTAAGAATCAAGTATTTTGTGATTCATTTTATTTAAAGACAAAACACATCAATGAAATTCGCTAAGAAAGCTTTACAGATAGGCAGAGATGGGGGTTGGTGCTTGTCTGTAGAATGCTCTTATTTCACAATCATTAAGAGTTTCAGGAGAGCAGCTAAACAAGCACTAAAATGAGAATAGCAAAAATCCCTCACTTAAACTTTGTTATAAAGATCAGGAAAATACAAAGAAAATTATTATTTTTATAACAGTGTTCTGTAAATACTTTCTGATAGTGATTCCTGGAATACCATTTATATGTGTTAAAATCACAGTGATAGGATAGAAAGGATATTTGGACGGGGGTTTGGAAGTTTGTTGGCCTTCGGAGAGCTGTTTGAATAGTCACCTAATGTGTGGCAAAGGAATCCCACAGTATCATTACCATGATTCTACTGGCTCAAGTGATTAAAAAGAGGTGTCAATCATGCAAATCGGCCAATAGAAGCCGAAGAGTTTAAAGTGGTTGAGTCCATTTAAACGTTCTATGTGTATGGCAGAAAGGGCCCGCTGCCTGTGAATATGTGGTTAATTCTTCAATAACAAACAAGCATTGTTAGTCATGTTAATGCAATTCAATAATTTCTGCTGTTTAATACCTAAAACAATTGAACTCCCATGTGGTGTCCAAAGTGTGCCAAAATTGGACAAACTGCACTGCCTGGACATCTATTTATTAAAAGTGCAGTCATTTTTCACAATTTCACTTTAGAAGCATAAACCTTTGCACAGATGATGTTTATATGTTGATTAGTTCACATTTTATTCCAGAAAATCAGTAAAGCATATTTTTAAAGGGGTTATATGCTAAAAACGTAAATAAATACGTTAGGCGAGGAAAAATCTACTTACTTTTTCTGTGTTCCAGCCTCAGTAACATCTGCTTCAATATTTACACCTTTCATGAACTCTCACAAGTTTTAGCTTTATTTTGATACCAATATTTTTTACACAGAGTTTGTGTAAACAACCAAAAGTTCATTTTGGACATGTCATTTTTGAGCCTGAAGCTAGGAAAGCTGCAGCTGCTTCTCCTGTTGGATCTTCAAGACATTACCGCCATTTCCTAAATCATGCTTAGGGGTGTTACTACACACAAAAATTGGCCAATGAACATAAAAAACCCCCCCAAAAAAAACATGTAGCAGGCAAAGAGTCACAAGTATTCCATACAGGCGTCCATAAAAACCAAAAACATTAACAAAAGTGGGTGGATAATCCAATCGCATGAAATGACATGACCCTTAACTTCAACCATTTGTTGGCCTGAGAATGATTCTTTTCTTAAGCATTCAGAAATTTAGCTTCTGTACTACGAGCCAATGTACAACGTGAGGTTTTAGGAACCCAAGTTTAAAGACAGTGCGAATACAAAGCCATAGATGCTAAAAATTACCATTAATTATTTTAGGGGCTTGTTTCCATTAAACAAAACACAAAATATTACAACATGTTGAAAAGACAACAGCCTCAGTGAATGAAGCAGGAGCTTGGACCCAGAAACGGTTTTGTTATGTCCCACCTAACAGGCAGATTAAACTTAAAAGACAATATCAATTTTGCATTCACTTATTATGTTGATTAAAAAAAGGAAAATTCTGTCACTAAACCAAAATAAACTACTTTGTTTTTGCTTACTTTGATCACATGCACAAAAGTTAGCATCTCAGTTCATAAAAGCTCAGAAAAAAAAGTGTATGGCACACTTCTTTTGCCCTGTTGTCTAGTATTACACTTTCTACAACCCAAAGATGGCAAATGAGAAATCAATAAATTATAGCTTTAAACAAAATAAGAACTGCTACTGGTAAAAGGTAGTGATTCAGTGACTGACAATTAACACTTACTTGAGGTAGGTTTCATTACATTAGTCAGTGTTAAAGATTTTCTAATCTTAATTAATGAGTTCCACATGACATTATGTCCTTGGAACAGTAAGTGTGCATAACTGTAAACTTGCCGAAGGCAAAGAGAAGTAATGTTTCCTCTGCTGCCAGGTGAACAATGAAGTTGGCCCCGGTTCCTTCTTTCTCATCATATATGTCATGCTCGTTGTAAAAAATTACAAGCTACAATTGGTCAGGGCCCAACATGTAGTCTTTCTGCCAAGTTACAGGAAGAATTTATGACTCTGGACCCACCTCATCAAATAGAGTGACCATCTCTTTATACAAAAATATTGTGTAGCTTGATCTGGCTACAATCTCTTCAGAGATACTTTCACATAACAAAACGACTCCCAGTCTATTATTAAGCAGTGAATTTTTTGCTTCTGTTTGGAACTGATAAATGTGGTTGAATCAGGTTATCAAACTCATTGTAGATAGCTTGTGGCAGTACAGCAAGGGACTGTAACCCTTTAGCCTGCCTGCTGGAAAGAAATCATTTGAAAGCTAAATGTTGTTTACTTCCCGACTGCTGGAAGGTGAAAGCAAAAGGTTTAGAAACCAGACGCTGAAAAACATGAGTTTCGTGAAGAGGTGGGTCGAGTATCCAAAAATTGTACTCAAGTAAGAGTAGCATTACTTTAAAATATTATTACTCAAGTAAAAGTGAAAAGTAGTCTTCAAAAATGTTACTCAAGTAAGAGTAAAAAAGTACTTGGTGAAAAGACTACTCAAGTAATTGTTTGAAATGTCTGATTTATTTTTTAAATAAATGCTATCAGACAAACAAAAATAAATAAATATACAAATTTTAGTATTTTCAACAGGAATATATGTAAAAAGATCAACAAAACAAAAATTTCCAGATTTCAGTTTTTCACAACATAAAGCTTTTTTCACCAATACCTACAGTAAATAATATAAACATATAAACAGTGCAAACAATTTCCAGTGACAAGATATGCTGTAAACGTTATATTCATTTTTGCTCCAAATGGCACAGCAGCCTCAGAGAAAACATTAGAACGAGGCAACTTCAACATATGTACATAAAAGGCAGCTCAGTTTAACATAAATTGTATGGGTGTGCATCTATTTCTGCATATTTAGCAAAAATGTGCCATTTCTTCACTCGGTGAAGTGATGGTTAAGCTTCAGCAGCAGTTTGCTCTCAAGGTTCTTTCTGTGAAGCTGTAACTGTTTAGCAGTGAACAGGAATTCCTGCATGACTAAGAAGTCCTTCACAAGATGCATGAAGAGCTGTATTGATTTGAGGAACGCCATGCAATAGATCCACACCTCCAGTGAATGGAAATGAAAGGTACCTCTCCAGCTAAACTGATTCTGGCTTTCCTGACCCCATGGATCCATCATCTTAGTTGGTTAGGCTGCTGTTTGTGCTGGTCTCATCCAGCTCTGAGTCTAGGTGATGTCTGATGAAGTTGAGACCTGTGGAAAGATGTATGGCTTTAAAAAGAATTAGGTCTGGTCATTATAGTGCTGTATACACTGCCAAGCTACAGATGTTTGGCAAGAAGATTTGATCACACTGGAGATGTTTTTTTACTAACTCTTGTAGAAAAACTAAATCCTGTCATTCATATCCCGCACAAACAGTTTGCAATGAATTCCAGATTAAGTTTAAAATAAGAATGCATGCAAGGCTAAGCAGTGCTAGCCAATGGATCCTCCTGTTTGGCTGTTACTCTGGGAAAAGACAAGAAAGACAGTGATGGAAGCGTGACTGGAGCTGCGATGTAGCCTATATAATATTTATATTGTACGAACATGATAATTATGTATATTGTAATAACGAGATATTATATTGTTCAAACGTGAAAGGTATATTGTTAGAACAATATACTTTTCTATTTTTCTTTTGCCTGGGTGGCAGCTCTACGCTTCCGTACTACGCTTCCGAATAAGAGGCTTTTCAATGTGGCCTCACAAAATTGTGATGACTACAATAACCATGAAAAGAGTTGGATGGACACTGCTGC
Source organism: Neolamprologus brichardi (assembly GCF_056152115.1). Lineage (NCBI taxonomy): Eukaryota > Metazoa > Chordata > Actinopteri > Cichliformes > Cichlidae > Neolamprologus > Neolamprologus brichardi. The sequence goes on along the minus strand of NC_142109.1, from coordinate 31,459,927 downwards.
TCAATTACAGCTGCCTGGTCAATGTTTTCCATTAGTAATTTAGCAAAGTTGATGGTGGTGTATGTGTCTGTAAGACAGAGAGAGGGAGAGCGAGAGACAGATTTTGTATGATAAGCTTCATGCTATGGATGCACAATTTGAGCACTCAGGTCGCATCAGAGCATCAGGCCGAGACCCTGCATCGTGACCTATGAACTTCTAACCCGTGCGATTCAATTGTACAGTTTGAGCAGGAGCTGAAAACGCGACTGAAAAAAATCGCACAGTGTTTGCCCAGCTTAATGCAGACTGTTTAAACTAAACAAGCTGCTTTTTCACATAATAAATCCTGTCAGCCGCAGTATTGGCTTCTGTTTTAACAGTTAAAGCAGTAGAGACGACCTGTTTGCATGTGCGTTGAACTCTAGCGTCATTAACCAGGCTAGCTGGATAATAGCAAACACTGAAATACATTTTTTGCACGCAGAAATGAATTTTGTTCACTCCAATTCAGCTTTTCTTTGCTCAAAATAAACTTCTCCTCAAAATACAACACTTGCACCTGCAAAATTTTTTTTACGTGCGCTCAATTTTCTTTTTACATGCACTCAGAATAGTGGCACAAAAATAACGCCATAACTACCCACCTCTGGTTTTGTGTTCCACTTTGAACCCATTAAGTGCAACTTGACGATTTCAGAAAGCATAGTCTCCAAATGCTAAACAAAAAAAGGTAGTGAGTGTTGAAAGCTTTTTTAAAAATTATTTTCTGGCAGTTTGGCTTTGATTTTTTATTTTTGAACAGAGACGGTGAAGAAGAGAGTGAATGGACCCAATGGTGCCTAGATGAATTGAGTCTTGGATCTGTTGCTTACGGCACATGCACCCACCAATTATTCCTTTAAAGCTAATATAAAAACGAATAAACAATCAAGCTATTTTGTGTGTTTAGTAGGTTTACTGTGAATCCTGCTACTGCTGGAAGGTGATCTTTATACTTCTAATTTTTGTTATTGTTTGTTTGTTTTTAAATCCACAGTTGAAAAGAAGATATTGTTTGTAATAACTGAACATAATTTATGGAGACAGAAATGTATTTGGTAATTGGACTCCAATGAACCATCATGGCAGAATCAAATCTCAGCAGTGACAGGATTTAGGACAGAACCCCCTGGAGTCTAGACACTGGTGGTGGTGAAGATGAAGATTGAGGCTTTGAGTGACTTGGGTGAGGTGAAGATGGGGAGGAGGTGGGATGCACAAATGAGAATCTGAAAGGGAAAATGACAGAGAATGCAGATTTAAACCGTGCAGAGTGGAGGCTGATTGGCTCAAAGAAGGCATGAATGTAGATGTTTGGATTAGAGTAATGATGTCAGTATAGAGATTGACAGCATGGGAAAGTAGCAGTAATGTAAAGAAAAGACTAGCAAACTGAACACCTGGGAAAGCTGCCAGAGTGATTACAGACCTTCATTGTTGAATTTAAACATATTAATTTCATAATAATTGTTATTTATCTTATACTGAACCTTGGTGCACCCCCTCACTGATGGAGACAAGCTGTTTTAGCTCTCTTCCTTCTACCTTTATCTGTTTTGTGATTAGCTGCACTTTGTGAAAAAAAAGTTTAAGGAGAAGGTTGTTGGGGCTGCTGTACCCAAAGCCAAAGCTGTGTGCCTCAGATGAACTTATCTGGGATGTACCCTCTCATTGACATTCTACAGAGACAAACGTAGGGGGAAACAGTTTGAAACCTAAAAGCTGCACTGTAAGTTCCAATAACCACTGATTTTATTTTTAAAAAATTATATATTGTTGTAGTTGCTCTTATACAAGTGGGGTCCCCACAGACCCGATGATAAAGGAATAACATCTGAGACTCTGACTGCCAGCCACCATTTCCTAATTATTCACTGCTACAAATGCAATCTTTGGCACTGATTGTCATTTCACCTCAGCCCAACAAGAAATTAAATGGAAATGTCAAATAGTAAACAGTTGCAAATACAAATAAACACACTCCTGCTCACATTTTTGCACACATACATACACTATAACTTCATGCATGGCACCCTCGTGCAATATAAATTTCCATTTGTTTAGCTCACTTGCCAATATGTCCCAGGAGAACTTTTGAACAGCTAATGTTTTATTGATAGATGATATAAATTCACTTGCGTTCAGTGGTTTCCCTTTAGACACATGCCCCCTGGACAGATATGGAATGGACAGATAAAAGAATTCCTTTAACCAAAAAACAGTACCAAACATCCTTCCAAAAAAACAAAAAAAGCAAAACGAAACAAAAAACCCCCCCACCAAATTCCTGTTGCACAAAGTAAATGTATTTATCTGAGTTTGGAAAAAAATATGCAGCTATTGCTTATTTATGTCTCTATTTTCTCTATCTCTTTGTATTATTCACCCTCTCTTTCAGCACTTTAGCACCTGCAGTCATTTACGTGCATTTTGTTTCTCCATCTCCCCCCTTCTCTTCCTTTCCCTCTCCCCACCACTATCTTTTTTTCTCTGTCTCCAGCAGCTGTGCATGCAACCCAGTGATGGGATATTGCTTTTCTAATCTTGCTGACAGAGGACAATATTTATGTATTGTTTTTCAATATCCATTTCTAATGCTCACATGGGCCCCAGTCTGGCCTAGACACAAAAGCATGACAGAAACACAAAGCTACTCACCCCTCCCTTCCTACTACATTCTCCCATCGGTACCTTCCACCGACACCCAGTTTTTTTTTTTCTGAGAGGGCAAATAAGGGACAGAGAGTTGGGTTTCATGGGATAAATTAAACAAAAGTTTGGGTCGAAGAGAAAGTTGTTTTGAAGAAGAACCAAGACTTGTTGAGGAAGTTCATATGAAGGAGTAAGGTCTCTAAGGGTAACTACACCTTTCAGGTTAAAGCCTCTCTGCCAGCATAGTTACAGTTTGCAATAGGGGTTATGACCTCATTGCCATGCAAGATGTGACATGTCGGTGGGGGAGGAGAATGCACTGGAACAATGTTTTGTAACTTTACATTGTCACATTGTTAGGTTAAACCAGTGGCTGCACCAAGCTAAAAAGGTGCAGTTCAATGCACCATTGAGTCAGCCCATTCCAATGCTGTTCTATTAAAGGTGAATCTGTGCCCTGGTACTTTAGTAAGTATTTTAGTACCTAAATCTCACTTATTAAATTTAGGTACTAAATCTAACTAAATCTAATTAGTTCTTGCCTAAATCTAACCAAATGTGTTTTAATGCCTAAATCCAATCAGTGAGCATAAATAAAAAACAAATGAAAAATTCAACAAGTAAAGTAAACAAGTGAAATAAAAGTGAACAACACCCAAATCTTTTAAAAGGTAACCCCATTTAAGGGCAGCTGCAAAAATGCTCTTCCAGTCACAAAATTGACATTGTACCTCTTTAGTAAATCCCAGCAGTAGCTTTTCAAAATCAAAAGTGGAGTTTGTGTTGGTGTAGATCATTAGTCAGTCTAGCAATGACCCAGGAAATGTGTTTTTCAAAACACAAGAGTGGGCTTATGTAAGAAAAAACAGTCTTAATATTCAATATGAACAAATGTTTTCGACCACACATTTTCATTCCCATTGCCACAAGTATGTAAAAAGAACCTAACTGTGCAGTCTGTCTTTACAAATGTTTGTGAAATAATGGGTCATGCTAAAGAGCTTGTTGTATTTGAATGTGGTGCTGTAATAAGATTCCACTGTTATTAGTATTTCATTATTATTTTTTCCCCTTTTATACATTTCAAGATCAGCTCATCATTATTTCAAAAATGGAAGTCTTTATGAACCACATCAACTCACCCACTAAGTGGCACACTATTTACTGCAAAGTTACAGGGCTGGAAAGCTGCCAAATCTCTGCTGACTCAATAAATGCAGAGTTACAAATCTTCTATGGCATTAACATCAGGATAAAAACTGTGCACCACAAGCTTCATAAGGTGGGTTTTTTCATGCCAGAACAGCTCCTGTAGATGCCTGTATTTTTTTCCATACATGTTCTTAGCATTAATTCACTAAACGCAATAAGAAAAATTACTTACATTATTCTCTGCCAGTGTTCAAGCAAAAGGGAGATAGCTAGCAAGCTTTAACCAATCAAAAGTCACACCTGACTGTTTTTCTCTGACAGTCACTAAAGATACATGTAAGTGATTCGCTTTAGTACATTTACTTTATGGAAATGTGTTACCAATGTGTTAGCTGTTTGCCACAGTCAATCTTACTTCACAGTCCTAAATGTCTTGTTAACTTATTAATGCAGCACAGTTTTTGGTGAGCCAGGGTATTGTGTTAACTGGCAGAAACAAATCATTTTGAGCTCAGTGTTATTAGGTTTGTGAAATGAAAGTTTCTGCAGCTACATGTAAAAGACGCAAAGTGGGGCAATCGTTATCAAGTGTGCTGTTTTTTAACACTTATAAAAACAGCTTGTTCTATAGCAGCGGGTGGGTGTGGGTGGGGTTATGAAATAGACTTCAGAGTAAACGGAAATCACAGCTAAAATTTTTGAACGAAAAAAAATCCATATATATATTAGGGATGCAACGATACCAATTTTTTCAAACCGATATGATACCGATACTTGGATCTGAGTACTTGCCGATACCGAGTACAAAAACCGATACTTCTACCACACACACACACACACAAATGCAATGAATTGGAAGACAGGTTTTATTTATTCTCTGCCGATAATAAATAATATCTTAATAAAAATGACCACAAAAAAAATTCAAGTGAAAAATAAGCACTTCTGTTAAATTATTGCAGAGTCTTCACATTGTAATTTAACAAAATATCACTGAACTATTGGCACTGTCTCGAGCTTTCGGAATAATAAATAAACACTTCTGTTTGGAATAAAATAAATACAAATTAGGTTTGAGAATAAAATAAACTTTTAAATTGTTGCAGAGTGTCCATATTGTAAACAAACAAACAAAATAACGAAAGTATTTGGCATTGACGAACGAACTCCCCATCTGCCCGTGGATCATCAGTCCACTGTGCCGTTAAACCAAGGACTGACATCGCACACACACTGCTTGTCTTTACCTCTTTAGAAAGTTTTGGCACCATTATCTCCCTGATGTGTGGGCGGCAGGGAATTTCATATCGCAGCTCGAGTATGCTGAGAAGACGGTGCAATCCTATGTTTTCCACGACCGGCATTGGCTGGTCATCCAGATAAAATGAGTCAGAGCCTCTGTTATTTTAACTGCCCGTGGATTTTCTCTTGGCATTTTTCATCGCTTTTCCAAAACCTGAGTTAAAGTTGGCTGTTCCGGTCCTCACTGCTGACATTTTGTTTAGCCTAGCTACAGCAGCCTCCAGTTTCTCTTTTTTATCTGGAGCCGCCAGTCTGACTCATCTAACCCTGTGCCTGTTTAGCACGGAACTACAACAAAAATGACAATCCACCCTCTGATTAATGAAATAAGTTAGTATCGGTTCATGGTATCGGTTAACTTTTACGAGTATGAGTACACACACATTTTACAGTATCGGCCCCAATACCCGATACCAGTATCGGTATCGGTGCATCCCTAATATATATATATATATATATATATATATATTCTTAAATGTAGATTGTGATTATACAGTGCAAACAAATAATTTATCATGCAGCTGCTCTTTAACAAAAACATGATTGGAGCTCAGAGATCTGACCTGGGGCCTTGCATACAGACAGCACCAGCCTACTTCAGTATACTGCTGGGAAACAAGTTCTCCTTGGTATGAGCAGCTCTCTGCTTCCAGGGTTTGGGTTTCTCTAAAGGCTCCGTTTTGCACTTTCTTCCACTCGTTCTCTGACTGTGTTTTTTCCGTATTGCCGAAGGCCATTGTAAGTCCTCTCACACTGTCTGTCTGTACAGTTCACCAGTGTCCCTCCAGACCTCTCACCCCTCTCTCCTGCTCTCCTCCCACCACACTATCCAGCACCCCACCTCCTCCAGCTCAGTCCCTTGGGTTCTGACCCTGGCCAAATGTCTGACAGCTCACTAAACAGAACGGCCCCGTGATCCGCATGGAGATAAACATACACATCCTCTCTGTCTCACACACACATGCACACACACCAAATAAGGCTGCCAGACTAACAGTATATGTGTTGCTTAGCAATCTAAGGGTGTTTGCTAGAGTGTATTGCCTGTGATTAGATGCCTTTGAGTTTAGAATAGTTCTCCAAAGGCGCAACACTTGGTGGTTTATTGATCCTTAAAAGACACATATTTTTTATGATAAGTAGAAAGTGTTACAAATCATATCACTGTGCTTTTGTCCTTGATCAGCTTTGCATTCTTGCAAGACTTCTGTGTATCTGATGACACTGAGCAAACAGCACAAGTTCCTCCCTGATGAAATGCTTTTGTTACACACGCAGAAGCACATAGAGCAGGCAGTAACTAAATGATCCATAAACAATGATTTATGAGATGTGGGGGGGCATGTCAGAAGTAGAATGTGAAATATTCAGCAGTCATTCCATATTCAAGGCAGACTTGGAGGGGCATGGATCTGCTACACAACGGCAGGTTATGCACACACCGATGCACTCTATCACCCTGGAGATCAAAGCGTGCATGTTAGCTTGTCAAACATTGGCCAGGAGGAAAGGCTCATATGTTACCACTGCATTATAGGCAGCATCATCATTTTTACACAAGTTTAATCACCCTTGTCCTGCCCGATGTAGGTTATGCAAGTTTTGAGGCAAAATAGAAAAAAGCAAAACCACACATGCATGCAAACACATTGCAATGCAGAAGAAAATGTAAAAAGTCTAGAAATTTAGAAAAAAACATAGGAAGTGATGCATATATTCTACATATATGCTAACTAGCCACAACTACTCTAGCTGATGAAATCAAAGTGAAGGCTGGTAACCATGTTTTTAAATGTTGTTAATTATTGAAAAGTTGGGTTTCCTCTCTGGGATTACAGGCCTTCCACAATCTTTTGCTTATATGCTCAGCTGCCAAATTAGATTTTTATGACTGCTCTGCTGCACACACACACACACACACACAAATAAAACACACACAAACTAAAGAAACACTTTCACTGCCCACTCTCTATGATTTTTTTCCTTTTATGCTAATTTGCAAATATTTCCTTGTTTAAAAATTTTCAAAAATATTATTAAGCATGCTCTATGTGCCTATCGCTTTTAGGATAGACAAAGTTCACGCAGGCAGTGTGAGAAAATACATGGAGCAGAAAATAAGCTGCACAACTTTAAGCCCAGTTTACATCATTGGGGAGTTTGTTGAGCCATAATCTGTAAGTAATCAATGTGTAGCTTTATTTTCTGTAGGATTTGTTACTTTCCTGTTACTTAAAAGGTAATTTGAACACATAAGGAAAGATGTTTATGTTGAATGTAAAGCATAAGAAAAGCTATGTTGCTAACTTCTGTTTTTGGTTACAAAATATGTCAATACTGATGCTTACGTATTTTTTTACTGTATGTTCACAGTCTTACAAATTAAAAGAGGAAAAAACGGTCTTCAGTTAAAGACACAATAGCCATACATTCACTTGGGGCAGCGGAGTCATTATATACTGTATTTTGCAGACAGAGAGTTAGAGGACTCTCTGCCAGACCACAGACTCATAATATAAGTCAGAGCTTTATGAAAATAAAAATAAACATTTGACTTTAAGTTATTTTTACTTCCAATAGTGTTAACATACTACACAGGTTATGAACAAGATTTCTTTTTAATTTTCATTGTAAGTGGCCTTAAGCAGTTAATTAAAAGTAGTCTAACATAAATGTAAATTTGTGTGTTTGCTCAGACACATGAAAAATTAGAGGGAACATTGGTACCAAGGGTACTATTCTTCTCAAAATCAGCGATACAGATCAAGGCTGACAAGTGTCTTATTAACATTAGGCTTTCTGTTGTAGTCTCATGGTCTTTCATGCTGTTGGCATTCAAAGTTGTTTGGCTTACCACAAGCCATGAGCATTTTCCTAAACATCCTATCCCTTAAATCATATTATAATAAAGATAAGCAGCATGAGAGTGCATGTAATAAGTATCAACAGTCATATAAAATATTGCCTGGAAATTTGATTATTTCATAAAAGTTAACCCAAAATTTCATGACAAACCTGACAATCACTACAGATAACCATTACATGCATATGCACAAGAGTTTTTTTTAGTATAAAAAAGGATGGAAAACAAGAAATTTAACTTCTTTTTTAGGTAAAAGTGTCATGGTCCTGGGTCCCTGATTTCTCCGATGTGTATTTTAGTTCCCTGCCATCTCCTTCTTGTTGTCTCGTTGTCCTTCGTAGCTGTGTGGTTTTCCTGTGCTCCGAGTTCCCTTGTAACTCCTAGTTTCCTGTTCCCTGGTCTTAGTTTCCAGTTTAGGTTTTGTTTAGAAGTATTCAGGTGTTTTACAGCAAATAAAGCTGCCTTTATTTGCACACACGCACACATCCTCCAACCACGCACAACCATATTTTGCTCCATTGCGGTTTCTTTCACACCTCAAACATTTAGTAAACAATTAAGCAAATACAAGTAATCTGCAATAAATGACAGGTAGTAAGAAAATAAACTACTAACTCTTTTAGGCTACGTCCGCACCTACACGGGTATTTTTGAAAACGCAGCTGTTTCGTCCACACGTAAACGGCATTTCCTATCACCGAAAACGAGATTTTTAAAAACTCATTTTTTTCCGTTTACGTGTGGAAGAGGAATACAGAGTTCCTCACGCAACGTCAAAGGTATGTGCCTTTTTTCACGTCACGCTGTGCGCCACGTTTACATGAGATGAAATGCAGAATGGCAGATAGAGACGAATGTATATATACTGTTACTGTTAATCTTACTATCTTCAGTTTTTACACGCTTACATATACACACGCAGTTATTGTCCCTCCATTTAGAAAAGGCAGAGGCTTCACGGTGTAATTATTTTACTGTAGTTTGTTTTTTTTCTTCATGTGTAGTAATATTCAACATTGCTATCAATGCATTTTTCAAAAAATGCCTCTCTGTGCACAATGGGTTTTAAAACACAAACAACTGTGGGATACTGTTTGTCTGTGATTTGAACAGCCCAGCATGTGCTCCCGACACAGGGAAAACCAATTCTGCAAGGGAGACCTACCTTGGCACTTGTGCAGGTGAAACCAAAGGGAAGACATGCTTCACCATATTTTCTAGTCTTTGGCTTAGAATAAAGTTGGTTTGGAAAGATATTCATCTATGCTTCATCTCCTGCTTTGCGTTTGTGTGGGCGCCCCGTGCTAGCAGTGTCCAAGCTCTTTGTCCCCCCCCCCATTTCATACCGCGCCCCCCTTGCAATGTTTCTGCGCCCCCCCTAGAGGGTGGGCCCCACACTTTGGGAAGGTCTGATGTAGAATGACCCTTTTCTGAATCAGATTCATGTCATCACATAAATAATTCTGAACATCACACATTAAAATTAGTTTTTCTAAAGTCTGTTAAAAAACTAGTTTTGATTTTGCCTTTCTTCAAAATATAAGGTGAGGGAAGGGTTAGGATTGAGCTTAATACCGGTAATGACTGAAAAAGAAAATATATGTGTGTGTGTGTGTGTGTGTGTGTGTATATATATATATATATATATATATATATATGTATGTGTGTGTGTGCGCGTGTATGTGTGTGTATGTGTATATATATATATATATGTATATGTATGTGTGTGTGTGTGTGTGTGTCTGTGTGTGTATTGCTTATTAGATTAAAAATAAATTAAGTGAAAATAATATGGAGCCCCACACGTTTAAGTTAAATCTAATTTGTCAATATCTTTAACTCCTCTCTTGTTTACTGTTTGGCCTTTGATTAATTACTAAAATTATTAATAAAAGGACAGCACTGCCTTAGGAGGCAGGTTTTCATTTTTCTGCTAATGCAACATGCAAAGTTTGCTAAGTTTCTAATTGGTCACTGGGGATATTTCTAGAACTGTAGGAATCTAAAGGTCTCTGCTGTTTCTTTGCCAAACCAAATCTGTCCGTGTTTATTAGTAAATATTATAATTATGATGTTGACACACAACTGAAATTCTGACACTTCCATGTGCTCTGTGCCTTGAGTGGTATTCATAAAAAGAGAAATAGAAAACCCGTTAGTTCAGCCAGCTAAAGAGTTATATTATCCTTGTAGGCTCAGGATTTGAGACATTTCTTATTCTTTAGAAAAATAATAATTTAGAAATGTAAAATTTAGAAATTGAACAAGTAGTGGGGCTAAAAAGGAAGATCTTGGACTGGTGCTCCTGTGACAATGGCTTGGACAAATGATATAGATAAATTGATGAATCAAAACAAACATTTAAATTGTGAAATTAGCCACTCATAAGTTTTATATATCAAACATTAAAGAACATTGAGTTTTGAACAGAGGTTGTGCCTCTCTACGTTTAAAAAAAAAAAAAAAAAATCATCAACTGCCACTGGTTAAAATTATGTATTCAGTCATATCTGCAGCATTTTGTCATGGGACAGTGCTTGTTTTTGGCAATCTGCAGGTTGCTTCTCCAAGTTGGCAGAGGAACTAAGATATTTTAATGTACACAAGTCTTGTTTATGTTTTTAGAATTATCCTGCATCTTAATGCAGACACAGAAATGGAGATGCCAAGCGTAAACCAATTAAACAGTAAAGTTACAAAGTTGAGTCAACACTAGGGATGGGTATCAAAACCCGGTTCTTGTTGAGAACCGGTTCCCAATGTTTCAATTCCTTGGAATTGTTTGCCATTTTTGCAAACGATTCCCCTATCGATTCCAGTCGCCCCGAATGACGTCACCACATTGCAGAGCGTCATTTACCTGGCAGGAAACATGGCGGCTCAAACGCTCAAAAGTTTGATTATACTTTACGAGAACGGATGACAACAGGGCAACTTGCAATACTTGCAAAGTCGATATTTCATTTAAGGGAGGAAACACTACGAATATGCAAAAGCATTTGCTCACAAAACACGCGATGACCATGTTACTCCTAATTTTCTATCTTGTTCAAAGAGAAGATATAAAGTTCTAAGCTAATCGACCTTAGTGTTCTCCTTTTTTTAAAAAGAATCGATAAGAAAATCGATAAAGAATCGAATGGTTAAACAGAATCAAAAATGGAATCGGAATCGTGAAAATCTTATCAATACCCATCCCTAGTCAACACTCTTTTTTTAGTGTCCTGACTTTTAGGATGTGAAACCTGACCACAGTTAACATTAAATACTTGGTTAGAGCTAATCAAAAAGACTCCATCAGTTCCTTCCCAGCTCATATAAAAATAGTGTTTTATTTGTGAATGAGTTGTTAGTTTTGTATGCTAGTTCATTCATTTAATGATATGATGAGTTTTATTATTATTTATTTTTTTAAATAAATATTTTGCCAAAATTGATCACACTGCTTATTAAAGTTAAGATTAAGTCTGGTACCTAAAAGACCTTTGTCAACATTTGTATGTGTATAATTGGATATCGAAACAGAATCGACAAGAAAGACATCATTGAGACTTCCCATCCCACTACCATTAGCAAGCCAATCCAGATAACTGTAAAATAATAAGGCAGTTATACGAATGAGTTGAAAACTTGATACAGGCTTAAAACCACAAAAATGTGCCTCTCAACACAGATACCTATGTAAAAAAAAAATGTGCCGATATAGCCAAATTACATCTTTGGAGGGAAAAGTAAGAAAACACACAATTGTAAATGATTTTTGCTCCATCAACTGACTTGAGCTACATTTTCAGAAAGTTATGACAGATAACCTTCCCCACACTCTGCGTTTACTTAAGCCCCTGAGTAGGGATGGGTACCGGTATCTGGTGCTATAATGGCACCGGTTCTGACATAAACGGTAGTAACCAGACCGAAAAGCAGCGCACATTTTGGTGCTTTATTTCGGTGCTTTTTTTTTTCGGTGCTTTTTTTTTCCTGATATGTCAAAAAACTTTGGATTCTAGCCAATCATTTTACCTTTGCAAGGATAGTAGGCGGGCCCAGGTACGTATGTTCTTTTAGAGCAGAGCTACAGATTACAAAGGCCCAAGGTGAAGCGGTCAAAAGTCTGGCTGTACTTCACAGCAAAAGATGCAAACTCAGCAGCCTGCAACAAGTGCTTTAAGGTGATACTGTGCAAAGGAGGTAACACCTCGAATCTGATGAAACACCTGGCGACGCATAGCGTTTTTTTAAAACCCGAGAAATGCACCGTATTTGATAGCTTGCTGCAAGACCGAGCACCGAGCACATCTACTGCGGGTGTGGTGCCTGTTATCGGACCCGGAGTTAGCAACATCCCCCAAGAACCCGAAGAGTAGAGTCCTGGCCCCTAGCCCTGCCAATGTAGCTGAAATGAAAACCTAAACAATACCCATCCCTACCCCTGAGGGGAAAATTTAAAACCAAGGTTCAAGGTTCAGTGTGTTGTAACACACACTGATCTACACATAAACTTACACAGTGTGTGGTATGTTTTCAAGATTGAATTAGGGTCATATTACATTAGTAACCACTGGCAGTGTATTTTTGTCAGCAATGAGCAGCAGTCATGAATGGGATGGAAAAGAGAAGTGGTTTGAAGAGCTGCAGTTCGGGTGAGAGGCTAGAAGCAATGCACACAGCACTACAGACTTGTATCAGATTCCCAGCCAGTGCCAACCATTGACTTTTAGAATCGAATGGGCTTCACATAAAGAGAAGTATTTCTGCATTTCATTATTTGAGAAGCTGGAAAACAGAGGCAGGGAAAATACACTGTAGTAGGATCTGATGTAAAGCCAGGAGAAGCAACATGTGTGACTCTAGGAACAGTAGCCTTTACCACTTTACTGCTGTTGGGTACTGAACTTGCTTTAAATCCCTCGCATAGTTTCCACCGAAACATGCACAGTACTGAAATAAACACAATGGTACAATTTCCCACTGAAAATTTGTTGGAAACAAAATGTCAATTTTCCACAGACAAACATGTTCTATTTTTTCAAGGGAAGCTATGATAGCACGACAAAGACCAAATAAAAAGAGCACAGTTGCAGTGTCCTGTGTCTCCAATCTATTCACTCATCCAACCATCCAGTCTCAGAACAGCAACTAGGCATTTTCATTTAATCCTCAGCTTGCATGAATTATTAAGACATTAAGCATCAGCTGCTGCGTTGTCTCAACATGTCATTACTCTGTCATGAGCTTAACTTTCCCAGTGCAAATTAAAAATGTCAGCAGTTGACCTTAAAAAACAAGGTGGGACATTCACGTCCCCCCCGGAGGAACATACCGCGAATGTGCTGCACAAGGCCATATTTTATTTAAGATAGGGAAGTGTTTTGCTGTCTTAGAATAGCTCTGAAATTTGTTAATTAACATTTAGAAACAACATTTAGCAATCCATTTTCTATTTAGAATTACTGTGGTAAAACAGAAATTTATAGATAAGTATATGACATAGAGGAGGACAAATAACATTTATAGGATGGTCATCATGAAACTACAAACCCCATCACTATGTAATTATAAAACCAGATATAAATTCTGTATTCTCAGTTAATAAGCTCATCTTTAACATTAAACATTTTATACTCTATAAAGAATGTATTATATTAACTAAGATTAAGAGTATCGATGAGTGTGTTTGACAAAGCTGTATAAACTTGCTTTTTTAATGGTTTATGGTTAATTCAGGTTACTGCAGAATGCAAACATAACACATCACATTTGAGGTTTATAGGATACTGAAATATTTGTAGGAGCAGAATCTGGGGGCATAGTGAGAAAGAGACACACTGAATACCTGAAGCCAAGGGTTATTTTCAACTTATTCAATATGGAAATAGATATTTCAATTAAGATCAAGGAGGAAAATGTTTCCTTTGGCAGGACATTCAGGGCAAGAGGGTTACTTTCATATACATAAAATGAAAGATTAGCCAGACAAGTAAAATTATTCGGGAAAAGTTCCTGTTAAATAATAAACAACATTTTCTGATTCACAGTCAGTGTGTGCTCTTACTTGTATATACATTCCACTTAGTTGAGTTACTGCTGTGAGCTTCTGTCAAACTCATGCAAGAAAGATGTCGATGTCTAGAAAGAATCTTCTCAAGACCTTTAATTTGTTCAATAAAATGCATTGCAATGCCTATTTTACAGGCAGTGACATGATCCTGTGATCTGACAGGATGTATAAAGGCCAAATTTACCTTTAAAAAATGCAACAGATTTTGGTACTTGTCTGTTGAAGTATCCATGCTAAACATACTCACTGAGCTTTATCTGCCTTAGAGAATTCTTCCTATTTATTTATTTTTTACATTTTTAATGTTCACATGCCGGAAAAATTGTATTCAAATACTATTTGAAAATCTTAATACACTGTCTCCAGAACTGAGTGAAGAATTTATGTAGTCATTTAATTATCATCCTGTCACACAAGCCTGTGCGTGTGACAAAATTTGTCACCTGCACATGATTTGACACAGATTCTCCAGTGGATGTTTTGGACTGTTGCATCAGCAGGTGGAGTTTCCTCATTCCCAGGAGGGTCATTATTGCTTCAGTTGGGGGCTGCAGTGTAGCAGTATCCGTTCTCTTTTTCATGCATGGCATGAGTAGGGCAAGCCATGCTTTTACATTTCTGGTGAAAGACTCACTGATAGGATGCAGTGAAAGAAGGTTTCACTTATTTAGTTTTTTACAGTTTTAGATTATAGTTACATTTTCAAAGACTAGTGATTACATTTTAATTTCTTACAAAAAAAATGCCGCTCCCCTGTATTCCTTGGATATTGTCATATTGGCTGCACTTTCTCTACAGTCAGCTGATTTCAGTTTATGTGCCAAGAACCCACACCGATGTTAAAGCTAAGTGACTGTTAACCATAGCCCAGTAGACCCAGACCCAAGTAACAAAAGCAGTGATGAACAGTCAGGCTGCAAACTCTTTCTACCTGTTCATGTTTCAAAGGTAGAATCACTGCTTTAAAGTCTCTTTGTGCTGGTTTTCATCTTTGCTTTGTGCTGTTGGCTTTCTGTTCATACCTAAATATAAAGAGAAAAATCACATATGTGTGTCCTTATTAGAATAGGGATTTGTGTTGATGTGTGGGGCTGTAGCCTACAGATTTTACTTGTGAAATGGTAATTAAGAGACAATGGGTTTCAGGTCATTTTACAAAGAAAACAGTAATCTAATGAGGAGTGTAATGAGTAACTTTCTCTTAGGAGTAATTAAATAATGGACTTACTTACTTTTAAGAAAACATTTGTGTAATATGCATAATGCATTACTTTTTTTGAAAAGTAACACAACAATGAGGGGAAATGCCTTCAACCTGCACAAATATTTGGCCACAGCCGCAATTAATTTGCACAAATGTAATGTCGTCGAAATGCTGCTTAGCGATGGTGGTGACTCTCAAAGCAGAGCCAATGAGAATTGGTAAGAGAATCAAATCGATAAGTGACACTAATAAGGAATTGGTTTCGCTAAATTCTTATCGATTCCCATTCTTGTGTTTGTGTGTGTGTGTGTGTGTGTGTGTGTGCATGCGCATGCGTAGGTAAGATTAAGTATCCTCTATTTGATTTTGTAGTTATCCAAGAAACCTTTGATTTGATTACCTTCTTTTTCTTTGCCCAGTACATTACTCATAAAAATGTAGATGCAATTTCTCTTTACAAAATCAGCATAACATTTTGTAATATTTTTAATGGAAACAAACAATTGAATGTAATTCCCAGTAATCCAGCTATGATATAGCCTAAAAGGTAAACAACCAAACTGTCTGATAAAAGAAACAAGTGTTGTTTTATTTGTGCTTGGTGGATTTTTTTTCTTTGGGACACAGCCAGGGAATCTACATCTCCATTTGCTTTCTTTATGCTAAGCTAAGCTGTTTGGCAGCTGGCAGTAGCTTAATATTCAGAGTGTGGCATTAATCTTCTCATTTAACTTTTGGCAAGGAAGCAGACAAATGTATTTTGCAAAATGTTGAACTATTGCTTTAAGCAAAATCGTTTTTTGATTGAATGAGAAGCAACAATTTCTGCATATCACATTTCATTCACAGGGAAATATCACCATGTTTTACACTGATTCCAAATGATCATTTTTAGAATTTATTTGGCAGTTTTTCTCATTTCTTCTCCTTTTCGTATTCTGGTTATGACGTGTTGTGAATTATAGGAGTAGTGTGTTTAAAATCCTTTGTTTAGAGTGAGTTTTGCAATGAAATGCCCTTACATTCCCTTTGCAAGTAATGCTCAATAATACAATGCAACAGCCTTGCAGATGTAATATTAAATAAAACCGAGCTGCATAAAGGCCTGAATTTTCAATTGCTTGTGTTGCAATGAAAAGGGCTGGAATATTTTTCTTAAAGAGTGCATTTCTATTATATTGCATTAAAGAGGGATTAAAATTACTACGAAGGGAAATCAATGGTGAAAGGTGATCAGCAAGCATGTTGATCATCCAGTGTGAATTGATCAGCTCAATTACAGGCTCAGTTCCACAGGGAAGTCGTATGATTTTGCTGTGCCTATTTGCCCCGAATTTCTAAAAGCATACAGCAGATGTCATAGTTGAATTTCTAATTAAGGACAAATAGCCTCGGGTCTCTTTTCAGATGTCCCTCAGCTGTATGTTGATGTCAAAGCTGAATATCCCAAATCTGCCTTTCACAGAAGGAATAAACAGTAACAAATATAACTGTTGTTCTCGCCTTCCTAAAACTTTGACCATTTCCATTATTTTCTGCCACCCCCTAATGTCCCATCTTTGTGTCTCGGTATGGGGTATATTGTTAAATATTGATCGAGAAGCAAGATTGACGGCCTTAGAGAGAGAGAGAGCCAGACAGAGAGAGAGAGAGAGATAGCCTGCAGCCAGCACTGAAAGGAGCAGCCTTCTGTCTGGACTTGGCCACAGATGTTTGCAACACAGCACCATTGCAAATACAGAAAGCTTTCTAAAAGTCACACAAACATATGATGCACACACACACACACACACACACACAGAGCTGCAAACAGGCTCCAAACAGTGTGAGCATGATAGTGAATCAGTCTCTTTCACATTAGGCTATAATTGGCAGGAGGCTGGATGAGGCTATCACTTATCTTGTCACTGAGCAATTGTTATGGGTAATGGAAGCGGAGTGTTTTTGTGTGTATATGTGTGTGTCAGCATGTTTCTCTGTCTGTGTGGGAGAGTAGTTGTATTTTTGTGTCGAATTCAGTCTGTGGGTGTGTGTGGGTGTTTGTGTGACACTCCAGGCAGCAGATGGAACTCCATGCTAATTGGGTGGAGATCAGTGGGGGAGTTTGGAGCAGACTGACCCAGGGCTGGGCTTGCGCTCCTGGGCTTGGCTTGCTCCCACCCATGGCTCTGCGGCTGGTTCTCTGGCTACTGGTACCAGGATTCTTTCCATCACTTCATCAGCCCATCCATCCATGGATAACCCTTTCTGACCAACAAACTGCTTTCATGTTCCTTTGTACTCTTCCTTTGCTCCCTTGTTTGTTTTGTCTATCTTTTCATCGATGTTTGTACCTCTTTTCTTCAAACACCAGCTTTATTAATTTCTTAATTTAAATTGTTTGTATAGTACTTCCATATGATATCCATTTGATGTACCATAGAAGCACCGTTTATTTTTGCCTATATTTTTTTCCACAAAGATCACTAGATAGTTATCTGTATGCACTGAAATTGATCATTTTATGGTGTACATGGAGAACTTACTGCTTATTTTTATGGATTTAGGCTGTTTCAGTTGCTTCCTTTTTCATGTAATTGCAGACTGACTCCATGGTGTTAAGATTCTGGCTCTGTGGAGGCCATGCCATCTGTTGTAGGATTGCTTGTTCTTCTTGTAGCTGGAGATTGTTATATGATCCTGCCTGCATTTGTAATGTCACTGACAAGTTGCAGAATGAATTCAGGCCAATTAGTTTCTGCCCTGATGGTGCCAAAACATTTAGACAAAATGCATTCCATAACACTAGTCATTTGAATACTGCAACAACTCACAAAGTTGCAAAGTTTTTTTGTCATATGCACAGCAAAGAAATATGCAGTGCTGTCAACTACATATGCAAAAAAAAAAGACCCTAAATGAAATAGGTGGATGAAAACAGGAAATTATAAATACAGATGAAATATAAGATGAGCAAAAAATATAACTATAAAAATAAAATAAAAGAATCTGAGCTACAATATATTATGTACATATTCGTACAATTTGGAATGGACTAATGGACCTTTAGTCTACAGGTCCTAGATTTCATACTTCTCTACCACCAGATTGAGGATAGATGTGTAAACAGTTTATGTTGGGGGTATGCAGGCCACTTCAGGATGGAGGTAGCTATCCTTTGGTCTTTGCCAAAGAGGACATTGGAGTCCTAATAATTTTTGAGGGGTCAGTCTTCACCACTGCATTAGCGTTGCTGTATCACATGGTGATGCAGCTGGTCAAGATGCTCTCAACCATGCAGCTGTAGAAGTTGCTGAGGATCTTAGGTGGCATACCAAACTATCTCAGCCTGCACAGAAAGTACAGCTGTTACCAATCTTGGCAAACTGGGGCCTGGTAGTCGATGTCTAGGAGCCAGTCTCAGTGAGTGTTACTGGCTTGTAATCATTCAGACATGTGGGTGGGCAGTTAGAGACGATGATTGTAGTTTTGAAACAAGATGAAACGGTCCCCTGGCTGAGAATAAGGTTGAAGATATAGGTGAGAACATCAGTCAGCTTGGTAGCACATACTCTGAGAACCCGCCCAAGGATGTTTGCTGGTCTGCTGCCCTTCAGTGGTTAATTATCCTCAGCACTTTATCTATGTTGTGTATGTGCGTCTTCTCTCTGCGCTATAGCTGTAGGTCTCAAAGTGGGTGTAGACGGTTTTGAGATCACCTAACAGACTGTTCTTGAAGCTGTTGGTAGTCCTGTATTCTGTGATCTTCTGAAGGCCTTACCACATCTGCCTGAAGTCAGATGTAGAATAAAAGCCATCTAGCTTCTCTCTGTACCACCCCTACGCTGCACTGATAGCTTTCCTCATTGAGTAAGTATACAGCATGCGGCATACTGACTGTTTATCCAGTGATTATGGTTGGGGAACTTCCTGAGTTGTATGTTGGGTTGATATTATTAACAAAACTGCTAGCATACCCAGTCAGAGACTCAGTCACATCATTTCTGCTATATTGTGAAATTTTACAGATGATGACAAAATGAGAGATAGGAAGGCCTACATAAAGAGTTTTTCCAAACTCCATTTCACTTTATGACATCATTACACATGAATGAACATGGCGGTCAATAATAAAATATTAACTCTACATCTCCTTCGCATCAACAAATCAGAGCGCTGGGCAATCAACTTCTTTCTTCCATGGGCATAATGGACAAGCTGGGGAAACTGCATCATGCATAATATGCATCAGATGCATGGCATTTGTAAATTTACTGGCACCAGAAGCACCAGGTGGAAAATAGAAAAAACAAGAAAGTGAGAAAAAGGAACGCTTTTAAGAAAAAAATCTTTATAGAGTTTACAAAAAAACTAATGAAATGTGATTTACTGTATATCAAACATTGTTTCACATTCTCTTTATTTTCTCTCCTCCTCAACATGAGTACTTATATATAAAAGTTTGTATTCTATCCTCACTAGATCTTTCTTGTCTGTGAAATGGGTTCACGCTTGGACTGAGGTGTTTGTGTTGACAGATCTTCATATGGTTTCATGCATTGCCCCACCCACCCACTTTGAGATTTAATAATCCCACAGACACAGAATTATTCAACTCTGGCATTTTGCACTCCTGGTTCTCCTCCCACATGGTGGGAGTTCATGGCTGGGTGTGTTTGTGTCTGTGTGTGTACGGGGGTAGGTGGGTGGCTGTGTGCTTGGGCGCGTCTGAGTAGTCTGTTATTATTTGATGGCACCCACTGTGCATTTATGCATTATTCATGCCATGCCAAAGGGGCAACTTTGGGCCAAGGCTTCGGCAAAAGCATGCCTGAACCCTTCATTAACTCTACAGCCTAGTGCCTGTGCACTTGTGAAGAGGTTTGTGTTTATATGTGCATGTAGCTATGTGTGTGTTTCACTCCAGAATAGACTCATTTCCTGATACTGCCAATACAAAGCTGGTCGCAGTGACACTAGCAGAAAATCACAGAGTGTATGAGAGCAGCTGTGAAAAAAGCACTTTTATGTGTGTGTCTGTGTGTTTATGAGAGTGTGTGTATTTGGTATATGACTGGAGGCCAGAGCTGGCTTTTTCTTTTTCACTCAATGAAGAGGGATTTGAACATGCACTGACTGCCTTGGTCCTCTTTTCTCAGCTGTCTCCCAACAGAACCATGAAAACACTGGCATGATGCAAGCAGAATATATTTAATCTGTCATTTTCTGGAGACACTGGGATACAGACTTCATCTAAGAGACAAACGCAGCTTCATGTTCTTATAAGATTATCCCAGCATGGTGCAATGCTACTGTGAAATCATATAAAAGCTGAGTGACTTGACTTGACATTAAAAGCACACACACACAGTAAAACATCCCCATCTTAATGAGCAATCTAATCTGGTAATCACTCTTTAACATATTCTTTTGAACTCCTCAAACACAATGGCTTTTTTGTACATCTTCACTGGTTTCCATATCAACACCTTTCAATAAAACATTCTTGTGCATTTACTTCCAGCTAAAGGGTGTGATGTGAATATAACTGGGATGCTTTGCATAACCTCAAGGGAAATAAGGGCTCAACTTAAATCTTAGCAGTGTCCCTACCATTCCGCTGCAAAAAATGGTAATGCCATTGGCAATGGATTACCTGTACCCACGGGATAAGGCTTTGTGGTAAACATCTTACTGATATTACTTAAAAGATAACTTGTTCTTGCCTGTCCTAATTTTCACCTATTAAAAGCATTAACAGCACTTAGTGGTCTGCTTACGAGTCATCAGCAGCAATAAATTCAAGATGTGAGTGTTATGCTTGTCTAAAGAGCTTGGAAAGAAAAGCGTCTGGACTTTTTAAAATTTCTTGAAGATGTTTAATCTCTCATGTGAGAAGCTTCTTCACTTCTAAGAGCAATTGGTGGAGAGATTTTTAAGCCTCATTGGGAGCGTCCCTCGTGGACACCCTATAGATCCTATGCCTAATCACACAAGCTAAGGTGGGAACATGGATATGGGTTGCAATCAGCCAAGGTTTCAGGTGAACCCATTTTGAGTCCTTGCCCCACCCAAACATGTGACTTACTGAGATCATATAACCCAAGATCCGAATGGGCGTTAAGGCATCCAGGAAGGGATCTCAAAACTGGATTATAGATAGCAGACAGTTGGTGTCATAAGCCACACCCTCTGTTCAAAGATGTCATTCACAGTAGGCATAGATGGCTTCCTTTACTCCTCTTTCAAACCATCTGTCTTCTCTGGGTGCCCTCGAAAGAGTGACCTTTGTCCTATTGATGCAGATGGACAGCTGAGTCTCGTCTCGCCTATGTTGTGCCATGCATTTATGAAGTGGCTGTTTGGTATAGGGCTGGGCGATATATCGAGTTTTTAAAAAATATCGATATATTTTTATACGAGATATAAGATGTGACAATATCTTTTATATCGATATAGTCTATGTTACGTTATAATTATAGTTGTGGAGCCACAAGTTTGCCTCTCTTTCGTCCGCTTTTGTCTTTACGCAACGTT
Organism: Neolamprologus brichardi; assembly: GCF_056152115.1. Taxonomy (NCBI): domain Eukaryota; kingdom Metazoa; phylum Chordata; class Actinopteri; order Cichliformes; family Cichlidae; genus Neolamprologus; species Neolamprologus brichardi. Next base: position 31,438,159 of record NC_142109.1, on the reverse strand, counting down.
ACTCGGCCTCGCCTCTCCTTCACTGAACACAACTCCCCCTCCTCCCCCATCGCTTCACCTGCAGGCAGCAACAAGATGGACACGGCAAATCTCCGTTAGCGAGTTACTGCGCATCGCCCCGTGCGTGGGGCTGGACGGCGTCAACGTGTTAACGAGCTAACCACGCTAACGAGCTAACCACGCTAATGCCATGCACGCCCTGAAATCCTTTCATTTTCTCAAAAATCGACAGTGCGCCTTATGTATGAATTCTGGTTGTGCTTGATGACCGCGAACCAATTTTATGTGGTACACGGCGCTCAGAAATCTGTCAAAAAATGTTTTAGTACGACTTTGGTAAGCTACGGTGCTGCACCGCTTGATGGATTAACTCAGTTACTTCAAGTTACTCGTTACTTTCAAAGTAACTAGTTACTAGGGAAAGTAACTTTGGTTTTACTCAGAATTCTCTTGTTAATGTGTTGCTTCCATAACTTTGCCAGTCTTCTAGCTTCCTTACTTGCCACAAGTGCACTGTGCCACCTACCAATAGAAAGGAAAAGATAATGTGCATATTTCCACGAGAGTAATCCCACGCCTGGACCGTCAATGACTGCTGCCATGATTCTAGCCTATGTCACAGCGTCATGTGCGCCTTTTACATCCAACACAAAAACTGCAGTCGTGGTGCTTTGATTGTACTCAGAACTCGGAAATTCTGCCTTCTGAATAGGAAGATGTAGGTAACACAAGACTGCAGATGAGCTGCATACAGGGCTGGATGGGGACAAAAAAATCGGCCCGGGCATTTTGACTAGAGACTGGCCCACCATTATAGGAAAAATCATAAAGCCTTTGAATGAAAACAAACGCTTTTGTGACAGTGATGTACACTGTTTTGATGGTATATATGCATCAATCTATCAATCGTTTGTTGTAAGATTCAGATAATTATTTTTTAAAAGCTAGACATTTTAAATGAGAATAAGAAGAAAGAAAGAAGTATTTCTTTCTGCCCACCTCTCCCTGTTAATGCCCTACCTGGCCCCCCTGGCAAAACTTTGCAAGATCTGCACCTGCACAGTTACCAGCTGTCAGTTACCTAAAAAGGATCCTGGGGTTATTTGTCTCTCAGAAACAGTTCATAACTTCACTTCAACTCATTCATGTCACCTAAAAGGTAAACCTGTTTCTCCATCACCTGTTCAGCTCTGATGATTCAGTAAGGACGTCTCCTGGTTTCATCTTCATGTTTCCCTCTCACCAGATAACCAAACCGATATCATGACCAGCAGCTTTTTTGCAGCTGTGGCTCCAGCAAACATCAGCTGATACTAGAAATTAATATTAAATAAATTCTAACAACAGCTGATCAAGCTTAAACGTGCTGCTGTTGTTTAAACATCGGCTGGTTTCCTCTTTCTGGCGCAAAGTGGGCGATAAACAAACAAGAGAGCCGATCAGCTGATCATTGATCAGTTTTCATGATTGAAGTAGAAACGGGAGAGGGAGGGGGGAGAATGAAAGAAGAAGAGGCAGCTGTGCAGCAAAGACACAGAATAACTCCAGCTTTGTGCCTTTTTCATTGTAGCTGAATTACGGGACAAACTGTTCCTTTTCACCTCAATAAGAAACGCCTAATATTTTCTCTGAATACCAGACGGGACGGTTGGCAACTCTAATAACTTATGAACAAAATAAAGTTCAACATTAACTTCATAGCACCCACCCAGCTGTATAGAAACTCCGTCATGCTAGCTAGTACGCAGTACGGAAAAAGTCAGAATAACGAAAATAAACTCCACCTAAACTTGGTTTATATCTGACCCAGATAGACTGCAGGTCATAACTTCTTACCTGAAGTTCAGTTCACACTTGGACCGGCGGCCGCCTCGGGTCTCTTTTCCTTCTGTGTCCCCTTTCCCTCATCCACCTGCTGGCCTCCACCACTTGCCAATGTTACAGAATCTGTGGAAGCTCCGCGATAGCCACCACACGAAGTAACGAGTAACGACCCTATCTAAATCCCAGTAACGACTAACGCGTTCCTGATTTTGGCATAATAAATAGTTACCGTGCTCGTTACCACAATAATAACGTAGTTACTGTAACTCGTTACTTAATAACGCGTTAGTCCCAACACTGGTTAAGAGACACGGTTATGAAGCGGATTTCAAACTCAAGGCTGTCAGTCACGAACTTGGGAACAGAGCAGCTGTGAAATCTGCCCTTGTTATTATGCTCAGCGTCTTTTAGTTTACATTTTGACTGCGCAATTGTGAGCTCTTTGTTATGCACAAAAACAACATAGTTTTCTTTTATTTATGGAGCACTTTTATTATATAATAAATGCTCATAATTTATTTTTGAGTAGTTTTTTTTCATGTACATCTATGCTGTATGTTAATAAAAGTGCCCGTGTGACATCTGGGACACAGCTTTGACTAAGAACTCTCTTTTTGTTCTTACCTTATGACTTTAAAAAAATATCGAGATATATATCTTATATCGCCATCCAGCTAAAAAATATCGAGATATGAATTTTGGGTCATATCGCCCAGCCCTTATATATATATATATATATATATATATATATATATATATATATATATATAAATATATATATATATATATATATATATATATATATAGCCATCTCCTCTACATGGATGACATCAAGCTGTATGCCAAGACTGAACGAGACATTGATTCACTGATCCACACCACCAGGATATACAGCAATGACACTGTAATGTCATTCGGACTGGAGAAAAGTGTAGTCGCATGATAACAAAGAGAGGCAAGGTAATCAGAACTGAGGGGATCGCACTACCAGAAGGCAAAATTGCAGACATCAAGGACAGCTACAAGTACCTGGGAATCCTACAGGCAAATGGAAACCACAAAGAGGCTGCTAGGAAAGCTGTCTCTTCTTTTGCAGTTCTGATTTTTTGGCTTACATATATCCATGCTACCTTGATCTTGGCCTCTATTCCTCTTCCGCATGAAGGTTACTGCTCCAGCTCTAAATTCTTGTGGTTTCCACCATATATCCTCTGGGAATCCTCTGTATGGGAATTCCAAAGAAGAACACAATGAACGCGTACAGGCTGTTCTCCAGCATCTGAAGGATGTTGGTCTGCAGATCAATTCCAATAAAAATTCATTCGGGCAGATGCATATTCCGTTCCTGGGACATGTCAAAGGAGGGCTTGCACCCTAGCCCAGACCACCTGACTGCTATCTCTAAAGCTCCTGCACCAAAGGACATGGCTGTTCTGACACAGCTACATTCAGGCAATGGGTTACAAATCATTGCTTTTGGTTCTCGCACCCTGTCTCCAGCTGAGAGGAAATATTCGACAATATAGAAAGGGGCCCTCGGCTGCGTATGGGCGGTTGAAAGATTGAGGATATTTGTATGGGGACACCAGTTTACCCTCAGAAAAGATCATTAAGCTCTCACCACTCTGCTAAGTACTAAAGGGATGAACAGAGCCGGCATGAGGATTGCACCTTGTTCAGCTAGACGGATGTGTTTACAACATGACATGGAATATCGTCCAAAAAGCCAGAACATCATGGCAGACTGCCTGTCATGTGTTCCCCTTGCATACCATTAACACAGCTGAAGATGCTGAACAGCATTTAATCACAGAGATAGCTGAAATCTTTCCTCTCTTAACAGCAATCCCACTTGTTGATTTTAAAGCAGAATGTAAGGATTTGCCCAAACTAACTAAACTGAGACTGACCATTCTTTCAGGCTGGGTAAAAGTGAAAAGTCCCTTCCAGATGAAGTCAAACCTTACTTCCTCATGCAAGATGAACTGGCAGCAGAGTCAACTCTGATATTTAGAGGCACTTGGCTCATATTTCCTAAATTTCTGCGAGGAAAAGTTCACCTGGTACACCAAGGACATCAAGGCATAGTTCGTACTAAACAATGCCTTAGTACTTAGTACAATGCACTGTACTGGTAGCCACACATGGATGAACTTGTCCACTCAATCCTGTCAGCCTGCATGACCTGCCAGGCTTGTGATAAAACAGCTGCTGTTTCACCTCCCCCGATGCAAACCTTTTTGCAAAGTTTCCAGAAGGTCCATTTCAACATGATGCAGTCGACATTGTTGGTCCATTTGAACATGGGACCTATGACTGCAGGTTTGCTATCACCCTTACTGACTTTTTTAGTAAGTGGCCTAAAGTTGCATTCACCCCAAATGCCACAACTGCAAGTGTGATTGCATTCCTGACTTCTGTTTTTGCCCATGAAGGAAACCTCTGCACCATTACCACCGATAGTGGGCCACAGTTCACATCCACTCCCTTTGCTGATTTTCTGACTGAAAGTGACATTAATCACGTCAGGACAAGTGTGTACCATCCTCAGGGAAATGGAGGTGTGGAACATTAACAAAGTACTGAGAGACTCTATTCAGACAGCACAAGCTACTCAGCGACCCTGGAAAACTGTAGTTAGCCTTCAGAACTGCTTCACGGCTATCATGGTGGGTCCCCTTTCCAGCTCCTCCGAGGGAGCCCAACGCGGACTAAATTGGATATCCTGCCTCCATCGGACAGTATGACCGCATCAGAGCTGAAGTGGTACAGACGCAGGACAAAAGTGCATTATACACAAACAAGAGGAGAGGTGCTAAACCTACTAAAGTGACTGTAGGTGCTTCAGGCACAATCCATTGTTGGTACGGCAGCAAATGGGTCAGAGTTCTTTCCTTCTCAGTGATGGAAAGAGATGGAATGCAGCACATCTTTCACTCTGCCCAGACAGCTCAAAATAAGCACCAAGAGCTGATACAGCAAAGAAAACATCAGCCTAACACAGAAACGTTCAACTCTGCAAAGGGATAGGCAACCCCCACCACGGACGAAAAACTATGTCATGAAATAGGTCGGTGATGAAGGTAAACTTCCAAATGCAGCAGACACTGTTATGCTAATCTTACAAAGGACGTGTTTGTGAAACAAAAATGTGAATTTGATTTAAAGTAGTTATGCTTAATTTCAGTCATGACTTCTGCCAAAGTGTTTGGTATTTTCAAAAGAAATAAAAACAAACAAAAACAAAAGTAAACCTGATTTAGTTATTGAAATAGGGGTCCAGACTAAAAGTTGGATAAGCTAAATTAAAGACAGATGCTTGGCCTTTTGATCCATGTGGTTTATCACAGACACCATGCTTTATTTTTGCAATTACCATTCCTTAAGTTGCCAGAAAACAAAAAATGAATGGATGTGTTGCTTAGACACCCTTAAAAGAAAAGAAAATGTTGTTTAATGTTTGATTAATATCTGCACTTTACGTTAGCTGAGAATTGCTTTTTGTTTAAAAAGGGAGATGTTGTGTTTACAAACTTATATAGACTGAATCTGAATGTATGTCCTCTATGGTTGCGATTACTCCTTCAGGCCAGAGTTAAATAGAGTTGCGAATTTGCAATGTGAGCAGTTTTTGCTAACGTTAAAATTGTTCCTAAAAATGAGCCAGTGTTATATATAAACACAACAGACTTGTAAAATTTGACTTCACAAGAGTTGCCACAGGAAAAAGTGTCCATGTTGCCTTAATAATAATAATAATAATAATAATAATAATAAGCATGAAAAATCACCTTTAGCAAATAAATTAAAAATGAAATGAAAAAATGGGTACATTCTGGACAGAATGTGATTATAATGTTTCTACACAGCAAATCCAGCATGTCCAAATTAACACTGTCAGATTTGATTTCAACACTATTAAAGTGTCTATATGGGTCCACACCAGAGAGTGTTAATTTAACTCTTTTTGGAGAGTTGGTACGTTAACTCTGATTTAGTGTTAAACACCAAATCTGTCTGGAGTTGATAATTTAACACTTGGTGTTAAGAGTTTATATATTAACTCTCAAAGAGTATTTTAGTTTAACTACGTAAGAGTTATCTTCTAATTAATTCTAAAAAGCGAGAATTTTACTGTTCTGAACTTCTAGAAATTTCTTTTGGAAATAAACATTTACTAAAAAGATGCAATGGTTTTTGAAAAACATTTATTCTGAACTGTGCACCACAATTTCAAAACATTTTCTGAAAGATGTAACAGTGTACATGTTTTCACTTTCATTAGAATTTTGTTTATCAAAAAGTCTGACATAGGTGAGCTGGTAAATGCAAATAACAGCCTTCTCATCACTTATTTCAATAAATACAAAATACAATATGCATGTCCTTCATTCATCACTTTGTGGAACCTCAACGCACTTCTGCTCTCCCTCATATTCCATCTTCACAAGCATATCCTATGTGGAGATTGAATAAAAATTAGTTGACACTAATTAATGGCACAAATAATCAATTGCAGCACAGTAAAAAAAAAAAAAAAAAGGAATCCTTTTTGAGCCATTACTTGTGTAAAGTATTTTCCCAAAAGACAAGGACACAGGCAACAGGTAATACTGAACTAAATGTAAAACCTCAACCTTTTTCATTTTTACCTAAACCGTGTGCACAAAACTTTGGAGGGATCTAAATGCTAACGTAGAACCCAGTCAGGATGTCTGCTACTGCTGTTTGCTCGTTTTTTTATGGGAGATCGTTTTCAGGCTTCAAGTAGCACCATTATACCAACATTTCACATTCTAGACATTGTTTTAGGTGTATTTGACCAAAATATTTAACTGAAAATTCACATGCAAGCTTTTTTTCAAGGCTGTGGTATTTGCCCGCAAACAATACCTTTCAGCTAGCTAAAACAGAATATTATGCTATCAGCGAGCAACATGGCTAATGCCTTTCACACAGCTTTGTCTCAACTCCAAAGAGCCACAGGAGTAAAAGCTAATAATAATAATTAAAACAATCTTTGAAAAAATGACTTACCAAGCATGGCAAACAACTCAAATATGTAGAGCAAAATGTTCTGAAACGGCTTCACTTCAGCTTCGATTGGAGCCGTGCTGGGGGCGGAGTCTGTGAATTTACTCTATTGGTGTCATAGCCCCTGTAGGAGTTCAGAGTTAAGAGGTCAAGAGTTAATGTTTCCATTGTAACACCTCCAGATTTGAAATAGAAACACTCATTTTTAACACTCGATTTTAACTACTATCATTTTACACCTCAGAGTTACATTAAAAGAATTTTTTTTTTTTTTTTGGTAATTTTTTTTTATTTATTTCAACATGTGAACAATATACAAGTACATTTAGAAAAGAAAATAAAATAAGAAAGAAAAAAAAATACTGTATAAATTACATACAAAAAAAATGATTAATTTACATGTTGAAAGGGAGTGGGAAGAAGTAAACACTTATTTAATCCCACCCCTTTGCCATAAATTATCAGTTTAATATTTAGTCAGCTTCCTTACTGATATAATTTGTAATAAAAACAGCGAACAGATTTCTGATATACTATATACTATAATATCACATCATGAGTTGTTTTGTTTTGTTTTTTTTGTTTTTTAAATAGAGACATTCACTTAATTTCAATATTTTCCTTTTCTTTATAGTTCGAGAAGATCATATTTTTATAACTCTTTTTGAACAGTTTTATGTTTGGACATTGCTTTAATTCCATATTCAGACTGTTCCATAGTTTCACTCCATGAACAGAAACACAAAAGCCTTTTCTTGTGGTACGTACCTTCATGTGACTCTACTTAGAGTAAAATTAACTCTAAGACTACTAACACCAAAACATTTAACACTTTTGAATTTGCTGTGTAGCATGCTAATTTATAATTAATAAACATGGTAAGTTTTATTTTTAATTAAGTAGTTTTTAATAGTTAATTTAATAGTTGATTATGAATTCCGGTCTACATCCTGTCTGATGGGTGACATGAGAGACTTCGCATGTTAGATCTTCCATGGAATCATGAATGCTCATACTCAAACAGTGAACACATTCACGCAGAAATGGATGCACACAAGTAAGCAAAAAATAGGAGTAAAAATAAACTCAAAAAGCACATTCAAATACTAAACAAACAGTCTTTACATGGATGTGTACATATGCCCAGGCAGTCATTCAGATACATGTACATATACATGGGAGAACGCATTTTGAATATCTCCTTTGAATCTGGCAGGACAGATTGTTGACATATGCTGGTAGCAGGTTGTTAAACATGCAGTCTACCAACAGCATACTCAAAGTTTGGAGCTTGCAGACTTTCTATGCACAAAACAGAAAGAACAGCAGCCAGACCCTGGCGAAAAGTCGAAAAGAGGTTCTTTGCTAGAGGTGGGTTGCAGTGCAGCTTGCAGATGTACAGCTACTACAACAGGCTAAAGTACCTCATACAAGACCTTGAGTTAAATGTGTAGAATGTGGTGATGGGAATTCCAGTTCTTTTTAGAGAACCGGCTCTTTCGGCTCGGCTCACTAAAAAGAGCCGGCTCTTTCAGCCTCCAACCGGCTTTTCAGGTTGTGTTGTTACTTTAATTAATTTATTATTAACAACAATATAAAATTACGCACAAAAGAAATTACTAATGTAAAAAAAAAGTTGTTTTATTTATATATGTTTATATTTAAATATATACGGTGGCCCCTAGAGACAAAACACGTACAAACTCCAAAAAGCACGTACAAACTCCAATGTATGTACAAACTCCAAAACACATTTCTAGCGTTAACTGAACTTCCAAAACAGAGCTACCTAGATCACTTAAATTACACAATTGAAAGCTTATGTGTAGTGTTTGTGTATTTATACACAAGCACTCATATATATTCAAATTTTCATTTACCTGTTAGTACCACACATCAAATCCGGCCGTTGGTACTTCCTGGCTTGTGTAGCCACTAGGTAACAAAGCTCAACACTGCCCCTAGCATCCTGGAGCACTTCCGTTGTGTTTTGTACGTGTTTTGGAGTTTGTATATGCTATGGAGTTTTTGCGTGTTTTGGAGTTTGTATGTTTCTTGAGTTTGTACATGCTTCAGAGTTTGTACGTTCTATGGAATTTTTACATGCTTTGTCTCTAGGGGCCACCATAAATATACTAAGAAAACTTAGCAAAGAAGCTCTGCAGGAAGTTGGAATTTGCTGTTCAAATCCAAGCTAATAGGGGGAGCTCTTTATTAAATACTTACTGATGCTACAATGTGCTCCAAGGGTCAATAACAGCATAATGGAACTCACTTATGGTACTGCATTCTTTCTATTAAACAATAACTGTCAGTGACTTTGTACCGTAGTATAAACACAACATTGAAGATAACAGTTAAAAGTAACGTAACCATAAACAATAAAACAAGAACATCTAAACAGCAGCACATGTCCCAAGGCATGATGGGAGAGAACTCGCTGCTCCCCCAACACGCCACAATACTTTTATTTATTCACTCCATATAATATGTAATAAATAAATGATAAAATACAAAAACCAACTATTTATATTTCAACTTTTAACTATTTACATTTTTAGCTTTTTCCTTTTAAACAAATTTAAAGTGAAACTACACAAAACACTGCAAACCACAACACAATTAAATATAAATTATTATTTATAATAATAATTATAAATTCATTATAATTATTTATAATTATAACCCAGTGGATTGGTGTGTGTGTGTGTGTGTGTGGGTGGGTGTGTGTGTGGGTGTGTGTGTGTATGAGCTCATCTTGTGGCAATGTGTCAGTGCCACTGACCCCTGTGTTCCCCATCTGGCTGGTACACACACTCAGCCAGTAGTGACAGCTGTTCAATCAGGGGACCATCATGACAAAAGACTCACAAACATACCCCACTAAAATCACACAAACACAGTAATACACACATTCAGACATTCAAATAGACAAAAGAAAACAAATGCAGATTTGGATTTTAGTCATATTTCAGTATTCCTCACACAGCCTGTCAGAATTAAGTGAGAACATATTTCTTATTAATTACAACAATCATTGACCATTGTTAAGTAGTTCAGGCCACCAAAAACTTAGCACTGAAGTTTTTCTTATTTTTATCTGTCTCAGTTTTGGTTAGGGGATGCCAAATATACAGTACTGTGCAAAAGTCTTACACCCCTCATTTCTTTATATTTTTGTACAAATATGGAAAATAGGTGAAGATTCCCTGAGACTTTAGTACGGGCTAGAATACATCTTCTATATCTTAAGGACATCGTTTTTTAGATATGAATATATGAAAGGTACACTGTCTTTATACTGTGTAATGACTTTAGTCACTTTCAAACTATTTTGTTCATGATATTAGAGACAAGTTTGATCTCATGCCAACTATATTGGTTGAACAATACCAGCCCCTTTTATTCCATCTCATTGTACACAGTGATACCTTCATATCTCTTCTTCTTAAGCTGAAAAGACACATATGCCTGTAGACACCTACAGACACCAAGAGAATTTCCAAAGTGATTACTCAATGCCATCTGCCAACGGACAATGTCTGAACTCCTGCCAAATAAAGGTGCCACTTTTCAGCACATGCCAGTGACATGTATCACCACAGTCACATACACAAGTGAGTTGCAAGTCCAGTGCAGACAACAACATTTCTGTGAAGCAGAATAATCACTGGCAGGAACATGTTAGCATAAAACCGTAAATTATTTATAATTTCAGAAGCAAACAAGGAATGTGGTGTCATGAAACGTGACATTTGTTGTATATATCAACTTGACTTATTATGTGTAAGATATTATTATATTTTACACATTGTGTGAGTAAACATGTCATGTGCAATCATTATTCAGAAAAGTGACAACATGCATGTCGGCAGGTTTTTTATACTGTTCCACACACATGGATGGTTGGGCAGAATCACTTTCATAGTTAGGTATCATGATACCTCCCTATAGTGCAACACACCCAGCTTTCCTATAAGAAGTAGCCATTTTAGATGGTGTATTAGAAACAATATTATGCAATAAGCAAGACAAAATACTTATTTAAATTAAAAAATTTCCCTACAGCAAAAATAAATACAAAACAAAACAAAAAGCTGTAGTCTCCTCAATGACAGTTTACATCTTTTTACCTACTGTTGTGGACTTTGTTGCTCTTCTCAGTCTTTGTGGCAAATATTGCTGTAGATGTATAATGCCAGCAGCATCCTCCTGGCAATACAGGTGCAAATACAATATTTGCACCAAGGGAATTATATAATTTAGGTCAGATGATATACGTACTTAACTACCAACAGTATTTGGTAACTACCAACTACTTGCTTGGTACTGAGCTAAGAGAACTTTTGGGTACTTTATCTGTTGATGGATTATATGTCTCATTGTAATTTAATATATCACTGTCAATGCTACAGACAGGTTTATTGAAGCGGATGGGATATGGCTATGGTTCACTTTTGGTTTCTCATATCAATAATGGGAGCTGCATCCAACAAACCTAGCTAAAAGTCACAAATATATCATCTGAATTCAAAGAGTGATCTTATAGATGACCTGATAAGATGGCTTTATGGTATTTATGCAGTTAGCACTGGCAAAGCTCGCCAAGGAGGGGTTAAATTCTGGTTTGATCTATATCAACAAATTGTTCAATATTTGCTTTTAGAGGGTTATTTATAAGCCTCTAACAGCAAATAAATCCTGCATTCTCATCCAACATGTTCTCTCTGCTCTGTATATGCCTCTCACTCCACTACTCGCTTCCACAGGAGACCTTACTGGAAGCACTGAGGAATAAAAGACTTTCCGTAAAATATGAATTAATACCTTCTCCTCGGTTAATATTTAACACCACTTAAACTTACAGCTTCCCACTGGACCTCGGTACAGAACTGTCTAGAGACTGTGGGACTGGGGGAAACAGAACAAGGGAAAGGCATGGATTAAGCCCAGGTTCAATTAACTTAGCATGGTCCCTCAGTGGTGTCCAGGGAAATCATTTTGAGTGAATAAACACATCATGCTGTCTCAATGCGGTGTTTGGTAAATAATTTGCAATATATATAAAGAGGGAATGGGAGGGTGCTAGGACAAGAAGAACATGCAAATGAAAAAGCACTCTGGAAATGTTCCCAGATGACCGCCCCGGAAAAAACTGGGCCATGATGTGTGACATGTGCATGCATGAAGGTCAGAGACTCCATCTTTACTTCTTATGCTTGACAGTGCTAATTGGAGAATAGATTTAAGACTAGATTCTTTTGATATATTATGAACATACAACATTGTATGAAAAAAATACATTTTTAAATTTAATTTTCAAATTTGTAATGATGTGCAACATCTCATATATCTCACAGAGGAATGTATTTCAATAATGATCAGTTCAGTTAAAGACCACTCAAATGCAGAATATGAGGCAGGTTTAAGGAAACCCGAACGGCTCTAAAGTCAATGCAAGAAAAATTGATTGTACTGAGTTACTTAATTTTCGCAGCTAGCGAATACTTGAAACAAAGATCACATAAGGTTATAAATAAAGAGATAGGTACAGGTACAAGACATATTCTTTTCTGAAGTGTCATACCTTGTATTAAAGTTAAGCAATGGACATAAAGTCTTTTTAAAAAGTGACAGATTAAATGTACTTGGAGGTTCAACAACACAATGATACCTTTTTAAAATTAAATACTATATGTTGCATATATCTCAATTTGGGGAAATTCTTTTATTAAAGCAGTTGAAACCTTGCTTTTTTGCTTTATTTATACAGCCCATGTATTGGTCTTTTACTGCAGCCTATTGTCTATATAGATGCTATATACATAACGTCATAGATATAAAATATGTCTATGATGGTTTATATAAAGCATTTCACAGAAAAAGCAGTCCATGTATGACAATTTATGTAATTAATGAATGGTAACAAAAATAAACTTTTATTATCACTACCCATTGCTATATTTTATTGTATACTTAAATTATCAGAAAAATTATGCCAATTCAGAAGTGCAAGTGTTAAAGTACAAATACGTTGTTACTCTACTTAAGTAATCAGTCAATCAGTAGACTATCTATACATTCTACAACACACATACATCTACTTTTTTCTCCTTACATTTTTAAAACAGACCCATTCCTTTAGGTTTAACATATTTGAGGGGAGTTATTGATTATTTTGTGTAACTGCATAGCCAGTGGACATCAAACCAATTCAGCAGTGCTTATCGCACACAAAGAAATGAAAGAGACAAAAAACTTATAATTCCTGGATCCTTTATAACACTATGCTCAAGAGTTAAAGTGGGCTGGATGAATCCAGAATTGTATTTTTGGTGCAAGTGTTCATTAATTGCACTCCTGTGCTTCACGTCAAGCTAGTGCTACAGAAAAGGAGAGAGCAATAAGGAAGTAATGTCTTTAAGTGGCAGGTAATACCACTTGCAACTTTTCTAACAGCTCGACAAATATCAGACTGCGCGGTCTCTCAAGGAGAGACGAGAATGTGAGCTAGCTTCACTCAGAGACGGAGAAAGATGTGAGGAAGACAGGACAGGAGAGGAAGAAGAGAGATTATTGTTAAAAGTAAGGACTCTTCAGTAATATTAGACAAATAGAAAATTTAAAGCTTATATACAATATATTTTTCTTGGATCTGTATTTCTGAAGTTTTTTGTTTTTCTCATTGTGAAAGATGCTTCAAAACTATAGTAGCATACTAACATTGTGTTTCTCAAAGGTTGCATCTAGTGCAGCTACATTGGTTAGTTTGCAGTATTGTGATGAAGGTAACAGAAATGCAATATGTTCGACTGGTGTAGAACAGCTGTGGTGTTCATTATCAGAGTTAGTTTACATAACAGACATCAAATTAAATTTAAGCTGATGATGCTGATTAGATTCCCTCACTGTGTTCCACCTTTTATACTAGCTTTATACTGTCTAGGGGTGGGAGATCAGACGTGATAGCTCATGTAACATCTGCTTTTATCTTGTTAAATTCATATGGCTAAATCCACAAACACCAGCAGCACAGTCAGTTGATCACAGCCTGTAGACAAAATCTATTGGAACTCACAATACAGTTATTGTGACTTAAGTGACCTATGCTGCACCACTATACCAGATCTTCAGGTTCCCCTGATTCCTACTTTAACCCCTGACTATACTTAGTGTCCTCTTTGGGTGTGGAAGCAAAGTCCCACATTTAAAATATAGGCAACAGAAAATAAAGACATTTTTCTATTTCCAAGATGAGTTCATTCATCTTCTTTTAATATTATTTTATTACTATATTAATATGACATGAGGTTGGCTTGGAAAACAAAAAGCCTGACTGACATGTTCTTCAACAAGATTTTTTTGTACGTTGAGTACATTTCAGAGTAACATAGTAAAATGTGAAAAATTGTAAAATATATATTTCAAGTACATTTCACTTTTTCATTTTCACTTGAGCAAAGATTCAGTTCTTCAATTTTGTACCGGGGACTTTTTAACACAACTATCTACTTCTACTTAAGAGATGAAAGTCGGTATTTTGCCAGCTCTATGACAATCTGATAATAATACCACTAAAGTAAACCAGCTATTGTGAGATTTAACCTCCTAAGACCCAAACTCTTCCATGGCATGCATTTTTAATTTCTCTTTGATAATTCCCATATGGAAAAGAAATAGTAAAAAACATATATGATTTACTCATGAAAGTGGCCACTTTCTCATTACTTTCATATATTTTTTTAGTAAGTATACAAAACATACAAGTTTCATTATATAATTTTTCAAGGGATCTTATATGTGTTTTCACTCTTGTATGCTTTTCATACAAGTTTCATACAAGACAGATAAAAACTTTATAAGATTTATATATATATCTTTTCCATATGGGTTGGTCACATTGGGACCTGATGAATGTAAAAACAAAGAATTACCAGATTTTTTTTTACCTGATTTTTGTTTCTAAGAAAAATGAGAGCCACATATGAGGATATTTGTTTTAAATTTCGATAGAACAGTAGCAGTGTAATGTCCTTGTAAGTGGATATCAGGCCATTGTTGAGCAAAATTTAGTATTTTGGTCTAAATAACCCAAAATGTGATGTCCACATATGTGGACGGCAGGTCCTAGGAGGTTAAGAGACTTAAGACTTAAGCACCAAACTTGAAATATTAATGTGATAGTCAACTTAATAGGTTAAGGATTTTTTCCCAAACTTTTTTTTCAGCATGATCATGGAGGTCAGCCAGTAATGCTGCAGCTGGTGTGTTAAGGCACTGAAGCCAAGGTACTTGTGTATAACAGGGAGACATGGGTGGCATCATGACATCATACTATGCCCCAGGATGTGAACATGCTGCGTTTAACCCAATCCCAGATAATTCTGATGACATACTGTAGTGTAAAGAAAGTCATTATTGTCTCATCATGATCCAAGTCTACAGCAGCACAGTGGGGCTTGCTCAGTTTTCCCCAAGGCCTAGCAGATCATTTGGAGAGACAAAAGTAGCATAAAGTGTAAAGGAGCCATGCAGAAAGCTGCTGGAAGCCATTCTATTGGAGTGGAACTTGAAGAGATCCTATTATCAGAGACACAATTCAGCTACGTTTCAAAGGTCTCTGCAACCCGCTCAATCAATACTTTGTTTCTACGGAAATCCTGCGGTCAAAAGAGCTGAGAAGTTTGGCGTGTGTGTCTTTGTGTGCATGCATAGATGTAAACGTGTGTTCATGCGCCTGCCTGTCCATTGATGTGTGAGTATTTTGTTGTACTTTTGAGTGCATGACCTTATCTTTAATGTATGGTCAGTAGTAAGCTTGTAAAATAATGTACGATTTCAAGGATTGCTGCAGAAAACGGTGCTCAAGCCTGAGGTCTTCAAAAAGAACAGAATATTGTAGGGATGTTTTTGGCTCAAGCCAACTTTGGTATAAACAGACGGTGTAAAGATTAAAGTCAGTCCCTGGGAGATCAGGCAGGCCTCCAACTGTAGCTTCGAGATTCACTTTTTGATGTTTTGATGTTTCAAAAATCGCAGATCTCAAAAGGTATTTGCAGTGATGCTGACATTAAATGCATGAGGCATCCGTATTGAATTTGCGCTCAGTATCTGCGAGGCAACAAGCCTTTGCTTTTTATTCTTCTTTTTTCCTTTTGCTAACAATTTTTCATCAAGACAGCGTTCAAAGCTGCACTGTGTTCCTTTTAAATTGTCCTTACTAATGGAAAAAATCTCAGGATTACTCTCATTTATAAAGAAATCACCCTTAGAAGATTACAGATCATTAATAAGGCTTTCTTTCAATTCCATTTCATTAACAACACACTCACCGGGAGCCCCCTGCTGCTGGGCCACTCTGAATTAACATAAACATCCTTGGACAGATGCCAGACAATTTATCCCATGCCCCGTCTTCTTGTCTTCCTCTAGCTCTTTTGTAAATGAGCCTGTGATATTCCGAGAGGAGCTCAGCCCTCTTCCATCATCGACTGGATGGGCAGATTAATATCAGTTGTTACTTTTTGCCTTTACAGTAGTTGAAGGGAGTCAAAGGAAGTTCAGACTGTTCAGTATGCCTCTTGAGCTCCCTTTGACTTATTTGATAAATCTGACTGTAACAACTACAGCTTAGAATACCAAGTTTAAACAAAAGAAAAACACACACGTACACACATGCGTTGTGAAGAAGCTCTACGTTTTGAGGTCATGGACCAAGAGCACATACTGTCACAAGTTTGAATGGATCAAAAAAACTGTGGTCACATTTTCTTTTTATCTCGGTGCATATTTCATATATTCAGTGTAAATTCATGGGTAGGTGTTGCGTGGCTATAGTATTTTACTCATAACCAAAGAATAAGAAATTGATTTAGAAAAGGGGAGCTGTGAATGATGGTGCAAGTACTGCACAGAGCTGATTTAAGCACTCTTTCCTCCTCTATAGCTTCTAGTATTTTTCTGCCTCTCTTGCCAGCAGAAGCTGAGCCAAACTCCTATTGCAAACTGGCAAAATCTTTGAAAGTCATCCAAAAGAGAAAGGTGAGCATGCATCCCACATATTGTACAGTCACTCAATATACTGCACACACACTGGGTTTCCCCTTGTTTTTTGCAAACTTGCAAGACTTAAAATTCAAAACTGTGCCTTTGAAGCATTTAAGTTTCAGTTGATTTCTAAGTTCGTGGAACTAGGCGAGATCTAGCTATGGATACAAGATGTTTTTTTTCTTATTTCTTTTAGCCTATGAAAAAGGCAGCGCAGAATATGCAAGTATCTTTTCTAATGTGGACTCATAGAAAGTATAAAAGATGGATGTAGCTACCATGACATTACCTGTTTGTTTATGAAGTCTCGATTTGAAGCCTCAAAATGAAGGTTTCAGTTGATGGCATTTTGGTAGCAAGAAACAGGCTCTGGTGAGAAGGGGTGAATCTAACTATAAAACCACTAGCTCATTGGCTAATGACTTGTAACTGACAAGATTTGCAAAATACATTTAAGAAGTGTTTATAGTAAGCCATTTTCCTTCAGCCGTCAATAACACGTGAAGTACTTTTGAAACCACAGGTATTGCTGGTTTTTAGGCACTTCAGTGTTGTTGTTGTTATTTTGACCAGAAGGCTATTTCCCTCTTTTTATTGTCTGTATCTGAGGCTGAATATGGCCTACGGGCTCCCACAGCACAACCTCTTAACACGATCAGAGGTATAAACACAGAGGTCAGAAGCAACAGACTGCTGTGACTCTAAGATCATGCACAGAACTCAAAATAAGCCAGTATGCAGTGCACATGGTCCTACTGTTTGTAAAAGAAAAAATATATATACTCATGCATCACTTTTAAATTAGGTTCATTATGATTGCTTTTTGTCATGGATCATGTAAATACAGTCATCGCAGAAATTCTTGCACCTGAACAGGGGCTCAAACCAGCAACTAGTGATTTACTAGTCAGCTGTTCTAGCGTCTGTTCTTTGTCTTGCTTATTTTTTTAACAGCTCAGTCAAATCAGCACAGGCTAGATCCAGCCCCTGTGTGAGAATCTTATTTTATTTCATTTTTTGTAGGATTCACTCTTTAACCTTGATCCATGACTCTGACAGTGAAGTCGAAAAATAACAAATAAATTCTTTGGTTAAAAGAGTAAAAGTTCATTGAGAATTATGAGATAGGAGCTATTAGTACAAATATGCCTTTTAAATAAAATGTGTGAAGTCATTGTCCGGCTTGTTACAGAGGTAATTATCTCACTAAGTGACAATTAGCAAATGTTTGTGAACTTTAGCATTTGGGAAGCTTGTTCTTTCAGACAGCATTTTCGGTACTCTTTAATAAAACCATTTATTAAATGGAACTGTTTGTTCTGATAAACTGCCCTGTGCAGAGAATAAGCATGAGCCTCACTAGCACTGGCATATCCAGGCTGGTACTGGTCAGTCACTGTGCCACCAACCTTCTACAATCACACATTTTTCCTTAGCAGAAGCTCGGACCACATACACTAACATCACATGTTTGCATTTAGTGAGACATATAAATCTGGCATACACCTACACATATATCAATCAATTTATATGTGTGTATATGTGTTCACATTGCCAATGAATGATGTGAGTTGTGTGTTATTAGGTTTACAGCCAGTGTGACCCTGGCCTGTCTGCACCAGAATCACCTGACATGAGTGGAAATATGAGCTGCCTTCTTGACCAAACACGTACACACACACATACACACGTACACACACACACACACACACAAACAATCAGCTAAGCTTGCCAAAAAAAAAGTTTTCGATAATATTAATAGCTTAGAAAATGAGCAGTGGATTTAGCAGGAGTACAATAGGGTGTGAAGGTCTGTAATGATGCAGAGGCATGAGGGAGAAGAGGAAAGAAGAATTGATATGGCAGGAAACAGAGATCTGACGCACAGAAAAGTGACCGCGACGGGAACGCGCTAGAGTAGAAGTGAAAGGCTAATTGAGGAAATTGAAGTTCGAGTAAGGGAAATGGGGAAAGAAAATAATGAAAAAGGAAGTACAGCACAGATGAAAATTAAGATCAAGATTACTTTGTTAACCAATTTGCAGGCAGCAGATGAAAATTGGCTTTTCGCATATCTTTCCTGACCCAACATTATACATGTAATTTAAGAGTTTCAGTTCAGTGCCTCCGTAAAAGGGTACACTGCCTTGATCTGGGTCCCTTTGGCAGAGTTGGTAGATAGGGTAATCTTTATTATTGCTGTGAATTCAAACTGTAAATTATTGTTTAACAGATTCTCTTCCTCAAGGCAAATCCAAAGATTTATTTATTTTTTTGTCATGGTGTGAGAAGGAAAAAGCCATAGTTAAAAGTCTGGATGTAAGATTGAGGGATATTACAGCTGAATTTAATAGCAAGGCAGAGACGACGAGCACAGATGGAGCACAGGCCACAGTAGCCGTTGTGGTTTTGCAAGTAGTGCTGTTTCAACGGCAATTGATTACCTCCAAAATCCTGGCAATGAAATGTTGTCTGTGATGTGCACAGGGCCACTGGCCTGCAGCCACTGTACTATATGACACAAAAACATGTAGGCTCACAGATGCATACACAGTCAGTTCACACACAGACACACACTCACACGCACACAGGGTTGCCAAGGTCCTGCTGGGCAGCTGAAGTTAACGCTGCAGAGTCACATGTGAGAGAGCTCACCTGGCATTCAGCCCAGATCCAACATACTGCAGTGAGGCTATCACCATCTCTCTCTTTCGTTCTCTCTGTTTAGAGATGTGCCAAGTTAGACAGTTAGCCTACACTGTTCCCCTTTGTGTCTCTGACCTCATCAGTTCACTGGAAGACCATCTCAGGTGTGGAACAATCTTAGTGTGTGCATGAGCTGCTGAACTGCACATAGCAAATTGTTCATGCTAATTAGATGAGAAAACTGATACCACTCTCATGCCTGTAGCTACAGTAGAAATGTCACAGTTATATCTCATTTAATTAATCCATGCAAAACGGGCTTAAAAAACATCAAAAACACTTCTAGCGGTACTTTCATATTAACCATACAGACATGAGACTGGCATCTGTGTTCTCATCTAGGTCTTGGCAAAAGAAGAAAATGAAAGAATTTACTAAGAGCCCAAACTGTTCTTTCAATGACTTGTGCAACTGTTGTGTTTGAGGCCTTATTAAGTAGCAAGACTAAGATCAGTTGAAATATAAATTTCAAACTTGAAACTCCTCAGGAAAAAAAGAGCCATTGTGACATTTGATGCACGATAGTCCAGACTGATGAACTGATGGCTGTTCTTTTGAGAGCAAAAAGTATAAGACCTGTCTGCCATTCCTGAATCTGTGGCATTTACAGTTTTCTCAACCTTGAAGTGTCTCAAATCTCCGACAGCATGCCACTTTGCCAAAACCGTGTCTGTAAGACTTCTGTTTACCGTTACCCAGCGTCACTCGTATCAAATGAAATGCAAAAATGCTTCGCCCACAATGCTTAAGACAAAAGAAACTCCCTTTGCGACTGTGTTTGTGAATATGTTTTTTAAAAAAGTGAATGTGCAATTTATTACTCAATACATCACGAAGATCAGCTTGGATTGAGCAATTTCTATTTGCTCCCTCACATTCAGCTATTACACGGCAGTCTCTGAGGGTGTGTGCATTCCTCCATCGATCGTATAATTCATGCTCACCTGTCACATAGTTGCATACATTTCTGCTGCAGAATGGCTTAGTATATGCCCATTTGTAACATAATGACAGAGGGATTGTAAATATCGCAGTGCAGCAAGAAAAAAGTTACACAATGCAAGTGGTAAAATAGCAGTCCTTTGGGGGAGGGGCAAGGGTATAAAACTGGAAAAAAATGAACCCACCTCTTCACTGGCTAGAAAACAAAAATCCTGCTCCAGCACAATTGGCAAGATAATGTGCCAGGTTCCGTATATGTACAAAGATATTTTTTGTACTGGAAAAAAAAATCAAAATCCAAAGCATTTAGTGTATCCTGTTTTTGAATGCCTGTGCTGTGCAATTGCAAGAGACAGAGGACAAAGGTACCTTGTAGCAATGAGCTGTTTGTGTGTGTGTGTGTGTGTGCGCCTACGTGCAAGCACATTCGTGCGTGTTACTATAATTAATCACAATTATCGGGTTGACTAATGCAGGTGCAGTCTCACTGGGAGAGGCCATTTACAAGCTCAGCAGCACAAAATACAAACTGGAAACAAAATGGTGGAAAACAGAGCACGAATACTTTCAAAAGAGTGCAAAGAGGTAAAATTTAGCGACAGGTTACCTGCTGCTTTGGAACGACAGATTTTAACTTGTGCAAATGCTAACCGATTTTCAAAGTGAAACTTTGCAGTAAAAGCAAGTTTATACAACAAGAATGCCCAACAAGGACAATTTATTTATGACGCCACATGTTATTGCAATATATAAAGCCTCCGAAAATGACAATGTAGGTCCCACTTCAAAGTGACACTTTCCATTTCTCTTTTTTTCCTCCTTATTTTTGGCAGTTTATCAAGCACAAGCACAAACTGGCACATGTCCCTTCTTCCTTGGTAGGGAAAAAAAAGCCCAACTTTTCATCAAAGCAAAAAGGGAACAAGTTAAAGTTCAGGACAACCAATTCAGGGCCAGCTTATCCTGTCTTCAGAGAGGGAAGAGAAAAAAGGGAAGGAGAGAGGAAGACGATGGTGAAAGAGAAGCAGAAGGAAAAGCGGAGGTAGAGGGGTGGGGTGGGGCTGGGGGCGTACACTGGCAGAATAAGAACGAAGGCATTCCTCGCTCCTGTTGAAACGCTAATGAGAGTCCAAATCCACTACTGCCTAATTAACCATGATACCCTGTGACATGGAGGTTGGGAGGAGGGAAGGGAATGCTGTGGGAGGGTGGCAGAAGTAATGAAGAGAAGAGGAGAGGAAAGGAAGTGGGGGAAAAGGATGAGATATGAAAAGAGGGAACAATAAAACTGGCAAAAGAAAAAGATATATGAAACAATGAGAATACGATTGGAGGGCAGGAAGAGAGAATTTAGGCTGTGTGAAGAAGATTGGGATAAGCCACAGGAGAAACAAAGGAGGAGGGAAATAAAAGCAGGAAGGAAAGGAGGTGGACTGAAACTTTTATCAGGTCAGGGAGACAGTGAGGGCAGAGAAAAAGAACGAAGCGGATGGGAGGCAATGAAGAGAATCATCCTTTTTCATTAAGGGAATAATAAGGGGTCTATGCATTTATCAGGAGTTGCTGTGTTAACTAATCCTCTCTGCTTTCATCTCCTCTCTCCCTCACTATCCATCCGTTTACATGTGGAGCATGTTAATCGATTTGCTCACAGTTAGAGTAAACACACACAGCAAAAGGAATGGATGGTAAAAGAATCATGCAGCGATGCAATGAGTGTGTGTGTAATTTGTACGTGTGAGTGTGAAGGAAAAAGGAAAAATGCGTGCCATCTTTCTTTGCCTTGCACACACATTAGAGCACATCCAGTATAGTAAACCAGCATTGGTCCATACACACATGCAGAGAATCCGTGATGGCAGTGCAGGATCTTTGGTATTCCGCAGTGCTGTGGGCTCTGTGAGCTTGGCTGTTTTTCTGACAGCTTGACCTTTTGTTATATATTCCTCCAATCACACAGTCCTAAATACTGGATTCATCACACACATACTGTACTCAGACACTTGAAACGAGCACACACACAACACACACACACACTGAAGTGCGTACAAACAATATGAAGTTTGGTCTGTGCAGAAGGAGCTTGGAAGACAATGTGTGATGGGTTATAGTTTAACTTGAGAAAACAGAAGCTGTGTCTGTGTGTGTGTGTGTAATTGTGCATGTGTGTGTCTTCTCCTGATAACCAGTACACAGTTAAATCCAACCAGGTGGCCAGTGGATTGTATGTATGTTTACCATGGAAAAATACTTTATGGGTTATGGAGTCATTTTGTCCTCTTAGTTCTCCTGTTTGTCAGCTTGCCTGTCCATCTATGTGTTTGTTGGCCTGTCTGTTCATCTGCCTGTCTTTCACTGTTTGCTGTCTGTTGGACTGTCTATCTTCCATCTGGTTGTTTGATTTTCTTTTTTTTGCCATTTCTGTCTTATTTTCATCTTCCATCTTAATATCTGTCTAATGCTCCATCCAACTGTCTTTCCCACAGTCCTTTGTCAGTCTTCATTAACTACTGGTCTTTTCTGTGGGTCTTCTTCTCTCTTCTTTTGTTGTAGTCAGTCATGGACTCTGACATGAACCTCTTCGTGACTCCCTTCCTTTCCTCCCTTTTCCCTTCTCCATAGTCCCAGTAAAAAACCTGCTGTAGTGTCTGTGAACCGCCTTAGGGGTTCTGGTTGTTGGATTGATAATGTGTGTAATAATGCCTTTGCGTTTCCTTAGCAACACCATGGAGACGCCTCACTACATTCGTGGTTTGATTCGTTGTAGAAAAAATGAACCGCTGTCAGTGGGGAGGCTCTAAATTCTGCTGTTTCATCCCCGCAGTTTGGAAAATGGTCAGTGGAGGGCGCTACAATGCAAGGGAAATGAAGAGGGCGAGGGCTGGTAGTGGAAGCAAAACAAGCCATGGGTCTCTCGCAGTGATGGAGCAATGTTTCAGTTTATACTGGGTTACTGGTGGAATCTGCTGGAGATTGAAATTAACTTCTATTGAATGGATTTCCTGCTTTCCTTCACTCCTCTTTCTGAGTCCTTCCCGATATCCATCTATCAGCTCCCTCTGTTCTGTTATTCAGTGCATGTTGGTGCTGACAGAAGTTTGCAACCCATAAGTCAATGCAGACTCCAGTGAATTGTTGTGATGGAGAGTCCTGGACTGCACCTAGAGAATTATGATCAACAATCAATAGCCATTGAAACACACACACACACACACACATACACACACACACACTCTCATACGGCTTCCATCACTTTGATGTGATTGTCACAGCACCTGTTTTTAATCAACTTCCAAGGCCACACAAACACTTTCTTAATCCTGTCTTCTGTCCACCTCTGCAGACTGAAAAGCACAGAATAAAAAAAAATAAAAGCAAGAAAGTAACCAATAAATTATTATTGATCTCCAGTGCTGGCTGCTGGACTCAGGATTGATCTCACCAGTAATTTTCATAGTCTCACCGTTTATCACCAAAACAGTTTGTATTTTTCTCCATACAGTACACGAGTTCTACGTATCAGTGCCAATCACTTATTCTATTTGTCAGAAGTACATATGTGTGATTCTCAGCAGGTGCTTGTCTGTGTGTCATTTATATGTGTGTTAGGTATTCAGATAACCTGATTAGAATGGATGCCAGGAACTAGCAGAAGGTTGAATTAGAATCCTTTGCCTTAATTAAGTAGTAAATTTAGATTAATTCTCTGATGTTAGTCTTAAACCATGAATTCTAAGGGCACTGCTCTCACTCAGTTTAATGTCTACATAATTCAAATACAGATGGTCCGATAACACCTGTACAAAGAAACAATACAGTTTAATTTTCAACAGTTCATCTTTTGACCTGATTCCCTCTCCTCACCCCTTATAGGTTGTGACAAATACCTCCCCCTCCCTGAGCCTGGTCCTCTAGTTTCTTCCTGTTAAGGTAGGTAGTTTTTCCTTCCCCTGTTGCCAAATATTTGCTCATGAGAGGTCACTTGATTGTTGCGGTTTTCTCTATATTATTCTAGACTCTTTACCTTACAGTATAAAGCACTGTGTGATATTGATGCGATTTGGTGATCTATCAGATAGATAGATAGATAGATAGATAGAGCCTTTGGATAGTAGGTGTCACAAAACGACCGGAGGCTGAGCACCAAAAATCAAACCCACGTGCAGGAAGGCGGAGTAAAGGGTTTAACAAAGGTTTATTAACTAACACCAAAATGACGTTCACGTTAGTACTTGATTTAAGGCTTGATATGTGGGGCATGAGGGTCTTGGCCAGGGGAGAGGGACAAGCAAGGGGACAGGTCCAAGAAAGCAACGGCAGCTGCTGGTGATTAGGTAAGTATGTGCAGGTGGGAGATGGAAGCGTTGAGGGAGAGGTGGTGCGGTCCAGGTGGGTTAGGTGGCGTGTGGCAGCTGTCCTGAGTGGTGAAGGTCCCGAGGTGGTGTAAGGGCAGGAGGGCAGGCAGGTGAGGCAAGGAGATGATTCCGAGAGCTGGCGGGTTAACCAGATTTCCAAGATGAGTGGTTCAGTATGATGGAGTTTTCCTGGAGTAAATAGGGTAGTTGACGAACTGGCAAGGAAGCAGTGTCAGCAAGCAGCTTAAATCTCCAACCTGATTGCCTCAATCAGCTTCAGGTGAGGGGGGCTGTAGGCCCTGCCCATGGGTGGATACCAGGGAGGTCCAGACCTTCAATGGAATTTTACAGCCACACACCCAGACCATGACAGTAGGTCATTTTTGTCATAAACACTTAACTGAAACAAACATGGAACATTGACCTAGGTGGCCAGCTGCTATTTTCATGACTACAATGGAAGCAGGATGTGCATAATTTTTGTTGTAGTTCCAGAGAAGAATGTTTTAGAAAAGGTTCAGTAACACCAGTGTCACCGACTCACTGTTTTATGCCTGAAATTTGCTTTTTTATTCACAATTGCAGCAAATAATATTATAATTATGTTACTGAAGTTTTAGAATCCCACACTGGACTAATAATAACGACAAGTGGACTTCTTTCATCCATGAAGCCAAGGGTTTCATTTTGACCTTATATTTTTCTTTCTTTTCAAAGAAACTAAATCAAACTTAATTAAAAAACATTCTCACTATAAAGTTTAAATTCCTCTTTTGTGAAAGGCAAGGGGATTATTTTAACAGCTTTGTTTTGTGTTTCATTTTGACAAAGCTATTGTTTGGATGCATTTAAAAAAAGGGAAATCTGTCCGAACAAAATAGATAAAAGCCTTATGCCACAATTTTACTCGAGGAAGTCCATATACTACTGTCCTAGTATATTTTGGTGTTTTAAAATGTGACACACAACCTCCTGTCCCTAGTTGCATTTAGTTGTGTTCCAGGCAGCTTCTTCATTATCCTTTACCACAGGTTGTTCTCATTCTGCTGGAGTTATTGGAGTATGATGTCTAATCTTGACTTGATACATATATGTAGTACTGTGCAAAAGTCTTGGGTCACTTTCTGCTATGTTTTTTGAAAGTGGTCTTGATCTCATGGGTGTTCTTACAAAAATCAAGAAAATGGGCAAGTGCAGGACAAAAAGAAGTCACAGGCCCAAAAACAATCTACAGGAGATGAACAGTATCTAAATGTCATTTCCATAAGAAATAGAAAAACTTCAGCAAAGGCCTGACAAAAGACCTGAGAAATGCATCTGGCTGTTGAATCGATCCATTTACAGTTGCTGAAACCTTATCAGAAATGGTCTCAGTGGAAGGCTGGCTGTCACAAAGCCCTTCTTAAGGAAAAGAAATTCAAGAAAAGGCTAAGGTATACCAAATTACACAAGAATTGGACTCAAAATCAATGGCAACAGCTCTTATGGAGTCATAAATCTAAATTAGAATTTTTTGGCTCAAATCATTATCAGGAGGTCACGAGACACATAGAACAGTGAGTGTTGTGAGTCTACAGCTACCTGTAAAACATGGTAGTGCCTCTGTCGTATTTTAGCGCTGCATTTCAGCCAATGGTATTGGGGACTTTGTCAAAACTGATGGAATTAAGACTACGTATTTCTCCAGCATACTTCCTCAGAGCCTGAACCTCAACATTAATTAAGCAATGTTGGATCATCTTGACAGAGAATGGAAGAAAAGGCAGCCAACATCAGAAGAAGAGGGTTGAATGTCCTTCAAGAAGCTTGGAGCACTATTACTGAAAACTACTTAGAAAAATTAAAATAAAGCTTACCTAAGAAAGTTCAGCCCATGCTGAAGAATAAAGATTGTCATATCAAATGCAGACTTATGAAATGTCGATTTTTGCCTTCTATATTGTATTCACATATATTTGTACCTGTTTCAGTGAATCACTGTATCTATTTCCCATTTGTAAAATATAAAGAAATGAGGGGTAGCTCAAGAATTTTGCACAGTATTATATTCTTCTTTAACTTCAGTAATTGGGAATGAAAAGATGGAGTTGTCCAAAGCTGCTGACCACTACTGACACTGTGATGTGGTTACAGCATTCCACTAGAGCAGTGCTTCCCAAACTTTTTCCAGCCACGTACCCCTTGAGACATGTCACCCTCAGCCGCATACCCCCTGCTACGAACGACTCTTAATTAGTGTCTATAAAACCATTGCAATACCGCACGCATAAAAATAAATACTGCACAGTCGATTATTTCTCCCCACCAAATGAATTTATTAATATATTTTAGTAATGACAGAATTTTAATAACGAACTTTACTACTTAATAGTAGCAGTGTATCAAAAGATTTATTAGAATTCACCATTTTGTCGAGAGCATAAAGGCCATATATGAACTTTCATTAAACAGAACTTTATTTAACCTCTTAAGCCCCAACGCCCCCTGATACGGGGGCAAAAGACAGGAGATCAGTTAGGCTTGGGGCTTAAGAGGTTAATGTGATGGATGTGCTTGAGCAGATGCACACAGCTCTTCAATGTTTGGCTCAATTTGGGAAAGGCTGAGTCTTAAATCGTTTTCCACACAAAGTCTTGCTCTGTATTTTGTTTTCATGTTTGTTAAAGCAGAAAATCCCCTTTTGCATAAGTATGTGGTGGCAAAAGGCATCAAAGTCTTGACAGCGCGCTTAGCCAACGCGGGCTGTTCAGTGCGTAGTCCTATCCAGAAAATCCGCCAGGGTCTTTTGAGCGTGTTCAACTTTTAGAGATCCATCTGTGGCGATCTCAATTAGGCTCTCCTGGTCAGACGGTGATAATGAAGTAGGCACGGCGGTGAACGAGTGACGTATCCAATCATTTGAGCCGTCCGTCTCTGGGAAGTATCGGCGTAACTGCACCGCCAGCTCCTCAAGGTGCACGTTACATTCGCGCTTTACCCTTTTTGATAGTGTGAGATCATTAGAGCACAGAAAATCATGCAGCACGGGAAAGACTTCAGTGTTGTTTGTATCCATGCAGTTCTTCCAAAGGTTTAACTTCTTTATCATGGCCTCAACTTTATCTTGAACATTGAATATAGTTGCAGAAATGCCTTGTAATCCGAGATTGAGCTCATTCAGACGAGAAAATATATCACACAGATAAGCCAGGCACGTAAGGTACTCTTCATAATGCAAATGTTCAGACAGCTCAAAGGGATGGTTACCGAAGAAAACTTTAAGTTCATCCTTCAGCTCAAAGAAACGTGTCAGCACTTTCCCTCTAGATAGCCAGCGAACCTCTGCATGGAGTAATAATGTCTCATGCTCGCTGCCCATCTCATTGCACAACGCAGCAAATAAGCGGAAGTTCAGCGGCCTGGCTTTCACAAAGTTAACCATTTTTACACTCGTGTCCAAAACATGTTTCAAATGGACAGGTATTCCCTTTGCAGCAAGAACCTCTCGGTGGATGCTGCAGTGTACCCAGGAGGCATCTGGCGCGACTGCTTGCACACGCGAAACCACACCTCTGTGTCTCCCAGTCCTGGCCCGTGCGCCAACACATCTGTCCCACACAAGTCCATGTGTGTTCATGAATGTGTCCAGCTTTTGAAAAATATCTGCGGCAGTTGTCCTTTCTTCCAGCGGTTTGCAGAACAGCATGTCCTCCTCGATGGTTCCTTCATGAATGTAGCGCACATATATGAGGAGATGCGCCAGGCCAGCCACATCCGTGGACTCATCTAGCTGTATTGCATAAAATTCACTGTGGCGTATGCGCAGAAGTAGCTGCTGTAAAACATTTTCTGACATTGCATTGATGCGCCGTGAGACAGTATTGTTTGATGATGGAATGGACTGTATCGTCTTTTTTGCCTTTTCCCCCAACATTGTCCTTACCATATCTAAAGCAGCAGGGAGAATGAGGTCCTCCACAATAGTGTGGGGTTTGTTGTTTTTAGCCACTCTGTAACTGACCATGTAAGATGCTTGTAGTCTGTTTTTATTCATAAGATCTGGCACCTGAATGCAGGTTTTACTTGTTGAAAGTGATTTTAGCTGTCGCTCAAAATATTCTCTTGGTTTATTTTTCAAATGGGGATGATTTGTCTCTAAATGTCTGCGCAAAAGTGAAGGTTTCATTGAGTTCTGAGGCAATATTTTTGCACAAATAACACATTGTGGCCGGGAAAATCCACCAATATTTATATACGTGAACCCCAGCGAAATATAATTGTCATCATATTTGCGCTTCTTTGACGAGGTTGTGTTACAGTCCGAGCTGTCATGCTTTCTCCCACTTTGACGCTCTGCATCAGACACTTCATCACTTTCCACATGACTTGCTCCAGCTATGCTAGCCACTTGGCTAGTAACCACAGATACCTCCGTGCTAGCATCCAAATCTGACGAACACATTGTTGTTGAACAATTACCTGTGGGGTCAATGGAAAATGCATCTTCAGACATGAGCTGATTGGTTGTTGTGGCCGGTGTCTCTGTGGTAGGGCCTTTTTTTTTCTTGTTAACCACTTGTCCATTTTCGCGCTAAACTGAATGCTTGGAGGCAACTTCAACTGTTAGGTGTCAGTCATTTGGGAAAGTCACGCCCATGTATTTTGTCAGAGCTATCTTTTTGCTGAACACCAGAGGGTGGTATATAGTCATGTATTTGATAGCCACATAAAACTGCACTAGCGAAAATTTCGACTTTTAAAATTTTTGATCCCCACTCCAAGTCCGACCCACGCGTACTCCCTACAGCCACTTGCGTACCCCCGAGGGTACGCGTACACTAGTTTGGGAACTACTGCACTAGAGAATGAAGAAAAACATAGTTACATTTATATCCTAGGCAGCACGGTGGCACGGTGGTTAGCACTGTTGCCGCACAGCAAGAAGGTCCTGAGTTCAATTCCAACATAACAACATCAGGCTGGGGTCTTTCTGTGTGGAGTTTGCATGTTCTCCCCGTGTTTGTGTGGGTTCCCTCCGGGTACTCCGGCTTCCTCCCACCGTCCAAAGACATGCAGCTTGTGGGGATGAGTTAATTGGATAATCCAAATTGTCACTAGGTGTGAATGTGCGAATGAATGTGAGTGCGAATGGTTGTCTGTCCCTGTGTGTTGGCCCTGCGACAGACTGGCGACCTGTCCAGGGTGTACCCCGCCTCTCGCCCTATGACAGCTGGGATAGGCTCCAGCGCCCCCCGCGACCCTGAAAAGGATAAGCGGAAGTGAATGGATGGAATGGATGGACATTTATATCCTTTAGTGACTTCATTCTTAGTCTTTAACAGTCACTATATGTGCACCCGATTTCAGTGCAGAGTTTATATCAAAAGGTCCTTTCTTGGGTCATTTTGATCTAGAGACAGTTATTGATTGATTCCATTTAAAGTTCTACCTCTGCTGCCTCTGAGTTCATGTCGACAGGTTGAACACAAGCGATGGAAGATGATACTGATGAGTCAAGTGTGTGGAGGGTTATAACCAGGCCAGACTCTTATTTGAGTAGATGAATACAAACCCGGTTTCACATTCTGTCTTTGGATAAATTTGATCAATACACCTACTGGAAAATAAGTGATACTCTAAAAATGCTGCACATCCTGAAAAGATAGATTAAAGTGTGATCAGATGGATGTTTCTGTGTTATTTGTAAGATGAAAATCTCAACAATGAAGCATTGAAGATTTAGAAGGCAATAACAGTTTTAAGTTGCTCTGGACAGATTCATAGAGATAAAGAGAGCCATTTCACAGAGAGAGTCAAATTGGAGATGTGACAGTTCCTTTGAAATAGATTCAGATGAATGAAGAGCCTCCACAGTCTCAACTACATTTGACATGAGTGTTTTTTTTGTTTGGTTTTTTGTTTTGTTTTTGTTTTGTTTTTGTTTGGTTTTTTTTGGGGGGGGGGGGGGGGGATTAAGGACAGGACACAAAAAAACAAAATAAAAGAATGATCAAAATGAGTTCACTGTGGCAAGCTGAAAAAACAGTCAGCGTTCATAGTAACATCCAATCCGAGTGGATCACGGGCCTAAAAGCTTTTCTGCTTGAATTCATGAAATGACATCCACATTTGAACTCTTCATATCCCAACTCACAGAGAAAATTATGCTGGACATACCCAATGTGCCAACCTGCCAACCTGCCAAAGAGGATTTGCAGGTTAAGCTGATGTCAGGTATGGGGGTTGCTGCAAAACAGTCATTGGGAAACCACTTGTAGATATCTAGAGAAGAGAATGAATGCTTTCCAACATCACACACTGGTGTTCTAAATTTTAACGGCTAAAACACCGATTCACAGGCAGAGCCGAGAAATGCAAAAAAACCATCCTGTAGAGAACAGAATATGATCACCACATGTGAAGAAGCAAACCTTTGAAGCAAAGTCAAAACCTTTTTCCTTTTTAACTTGTTACCTAGCCGTGAATTTACCGCCTGATGAGAATAGCATAATGTTTACCAAGCGAAGCCAAGATTCCCACATACTCCACCTTTGTGCTCTCTTGTTCTTTACATCCAAAAAGGTTCGTTTCCCTAAGGGTTGCCAGTGGCTCAGGATGTGACCCAAACAGTATGCATCAGTGCTAATATTATAGATGGCATTGTTTACATTGTTAATTAACTGCAGATGTAAATAACTGGTGGTGCAAACAAGAAGCAAAAGCATAGGTTTAAGCCAAGAGATCAGCCTACAAAATCTTATCAGGAAAAAATATGATGATTAAGGACTTTCACGCTGTTTTGAAGTCGGTTTTATTTTCATGTTTGAGGAATATTCAACCGACATCAAATGACTGAAAAACGTGGTTATAGTTTCCCCTGTGATACTTTGGTACAGAAATATAGTCCTATTATTCTTCATCGTTCTTTGATTTAGAGCAACAAACACTCCACTGTAAAGTAATGCCTTCCTCCTTGTCTTCATTTGACTTCTTCCCATCAATCTTTTTTTGCATTTGTAGCATGCCCCACTTGCAGCACACCTCTCTACCTTCATTTCAGCTGTCCTAGACTTGTATAACAATAAATGATTGTTGTTTCTGTTGTTTTTTTCTGACCACTCCCACTTCCATTTGAACAAACAGACAATAAATCTGCAATAAACTCATGCTTTCTTCCACCATTTCTTCATTTAATCATGTTTCCAGTCTGACTCTTGACTTTACTTTTACTTGAACTGCACCTTTAAGACAATAAAGTCAGGCCTCCAATTGTGTTTCCTCATATAGTACTGCTGCTGGCGGACTTCCTTCCTTTAATATCTGTCAGAGGGCTCCAGCAGCCCTCAGGTAGCCAGCAGCCAATATGAATGGAGACAGACACAAGGGCATGGTCTGAAATAGTCCACCGTGTATTACAGCCTGGAGAGGGGTATGCACCCACACATACACGACCACATGAATGCACACGCAGTGATTCTAGCTAACATGCACACACTCCAGCAAAGATCAACACAGGTATTAGAGCCCTAGGAGAAGCTTGTGCTTTCTCTAACCTCATTACATGCACAGGCCACAGGTGGATACAGTTTCTATGATATCCACAGGGACAGAATAGCCTAAGAATGTTCCTGTGAGAGAAAAATCATGCGTTTGAATGCTTAAATTTAACACAAGTGAATTTGTTGTCCAAATGCATATATGTTAGTCTCGTTTCACAAACCTGAAGTTCAGGAAAGCGCCTTCTTGACATGCTGTAACTGACAGGTACATGTTGGCCTCAGCAATTTGATTCTTGCTCTCTTCATTTCATCTTTTTTCCTCACACCATTTTTCCACCTGTTCTCCTCAGTTTTCTTAAGCTGACTCAGGGTCACTTGAAGTTAGGTTTCTGGCCCTGGGCATCTGAGAGAGCTACAGATCTGAAGTAATTCAAGCCGGTGCTTCTATTCTAAACGTGTGTGTGTGTGTGCGCGCGTGCGTGCGCGAGAGCGTGTGTGCATGTGCATGTGCGCACATGTAGGGTTGTTTGTGCATGTGGACAATATTTATTAGATTAGATTGGACTTGGTGGTCGACGGCCAAATAGAAGTCAAAAGTCAAATGCTCCCTGTTTGAGCTGACAGTGAGAATATATGAGTGTAGGAGAAAATGACAGGATGGATAGAAAAAGCTAGAGAGAGAGAGTGGTTATATATATGTGTGTGTCTGTGGTCCTAGCTCAGCCCACTTCAGTCTTTTGGCACGTTAAGTGCCCATTTAGCATGTACTTTACAAAGTGGACACTTGTGCTGCTCTCATTTTGGGCTATTCACAAGAAGTAAGACAAGGCACGTTTAAATCTCCCATTTGGCAAGTTTTCAATTTTTCAGTGGTTGCCAAACAACAGTGTTTATATGATGAATCGGTGTTGCTAGGTTACTCTGTTAAGATGATTGTTGATGGTTTAGCCTCCTGTGTACTATTTAGTGACTTAACAACATGCAGTCGAGATGCACACTGTATTACTCACCTGGCCACGATGTTTGAAGATGAGGGCCGTGGCTGCATTAAGACTTAACCAGAGAGAGGGTGTGAGCGAGAGAGAGCAGTGCAGAAAAGGCAGACTGATGATGATTTAAGGTGTTTTTTTTATTTATTTTTTTGCTTGTTTTCTTCTTCTTGCCTGCAATTCGTTTCAATGAAGAAAGGACTTTTTTTTGGCCAAACGAGACCATCAGTGTCACCCTCTCTTACATCCCGTTTAACATTGATATGGTTCTCTGCTTTCCAATCAAACACTCACTTCATTAGCCCTCTTCTCTTCTGTCCTCATTGGCCCTTGGAAAAGAGGAGCAAAGACATACATAGACAATAAGAAAGGCACTAATACACTCACATCCTATTGCCCAGTCAACCCTCAAATACACATTCACACACTTTCACGTGCATGTGTGCATACCCACACACACACAGGCAAACGCACAGACTGGCTCTGACTTTAAATAATGAGAGAGCTGTCACATCAGATCAGTGTCTGCGCCGTGGCATGGCCTGGTGGTCAGCAGGACAGACGGGAGTAACTGCTGCCGGCTGACGCCCTCTGGACACACTGAGAAGCAAGACTGGGGTAAAGAGGGAGGAAAAGGAGGAAGATGGGGGTTGAATGGGGATGTGTGTGTGTGTGGGGGGGGGGGGGGGATTCATAAGACAAAAAATAGGAGAGAAAATTAGAAGAATGGCAATTAAAGAAAAGTACAAACGGCAAAGAACAGACAAAAAAAAGACAACAAGTAGAAAGGGGGAGGAAAAGAAAAATACGAGAAATTAAATGTAATCAAAGGAGAAAAGAAAACAAGAATGGGGCAGATAAAGCAGCAAAATTAGAAAGTAAGAGTTCAGAGTAACTGAGGAAATGGGGAAAATGGAAAGTAATATAAAAAACAAAAACAGAAAAACAAGGAGAATAGAGTAGAGAAGAAATGGGAAAGGAAATTAAAGGAGAAACCGTGAGAACAAGCAATAAACAAAAACAGGCAGATGAGAAAAATCTGAAAGACGGCAGGAAGAGACACAAGGGACAGAAGAAAATTGGTAAAGTAGGTAAATTTAGTAACAAGAGAAAAGGAAAGAAAACAAAAAGAGGGCATAGTAAATGAAAACTGAGAGGAAAGAAAAGGCAAAGGCAAAAATAAACTAATAAAGGAGAGGAGGACCGTGAGAAAAATAAATGAAAGGCACAAAACGAGGAAAGAGTGCAAAGATGAGAGGAAGGAAAAATGAAAAAAAGAGAGGAAAACAAGGTAGAAGGAAATGGAAAAAAAGTGAAAAACAGATAACAGAAGAGACGAGAGGAAGCAAATAGAGGAAGATGGTGGTAAAAGCTAATTCCACCCAAATAATAGTGTGCCCTCAAGACAATGGGGGGGAGAAGAGATGGAGGAGGGGAACACAGAGGATTGAAAATCTGTCTGTTTGTCCAGTAGATGGTCAGAAGTCATTAGTGTCAGTGCAGCCTGCTGAGGACACAACTTTCTAAATCCTTTTTTGCTCTCAACCTCTCTTTCTGCAGTATTCCTCGTGCTTATAATAAAGAATGACAAAGGAATAAGTAGGTGAATTAAAAACTGACTTCAATTAAATGGTGATAATAATAGCTCTCAGATGATCTACTTACAGACTGTGGAATCTCCTTCAGTGTAAACAAACTTAAATTAAGTATCATGAGGTCTACTTGCATTTCTAATATTATTAACTGACTTCAAGAATGTCTGTTTTTGTATACACCACTATTTTCTCCTTGTCCCTAGTGTAACCCTTTTCCCACATAGCCTCCAGTTCAGCCCCCTACCTCCTCCTCCACCTAGCTAAACCCATCATCTTTATTCAATATGGCCCTTGGTAAGCATTTTAAGTCAGCTTAGCTTGTCAGAAAACTGCCATTTTTTTTTCTTTTGGAGTGCCGACACCCTCTCTCTCTTTTTCTGTCTCTCTCTCTTGGTCTTTCTACCTTAGTCTGTCTCACTTTGTCCAATTCCTGCCCCCACGTCACCCAAAAACCAACAGATATGCACAAACACAACAAATGCTAACATAATGCTTAGCTCCATGAAGCACACCCAAATAACACTGACATTCACCCAGTTTGTTGTGCAAATCAATTGCCCTAAATTCAACACAGATAGCAATATCTTACCCCTGCCTAACTATAACATAGACACACATAACCTACCCGACACACATACAGGTACATCTATCCCAGATCCCCTAGTGGGCTGTGAGATGGCGCCAATAATGGAAATGGAGGACACCGTTTTCTCCAATAAAATCACAAATAAGCATATTCCCTTGACAGTCTGGATGGGTTCTGAGAGAGGTGCTCTGTAATATTACTATGACTGTGTGCATGTACTATGTGTGTGCGTGTGTGTGCCAGTGTGTGGTTGTGACCATAAATACATTTCAGCTTATGGATAGATGGGGGATCTCCACGGTGATTTGTTTGCGTGGATTAAATGTCAGGTTTGGAAATGTGTTGTTATACCTGAACTCCTGAGAGAGAAAGTGCAGGCAAGACAGACCGGCTCACCTGAAGTGTGTGTCTTCAGTGATAACAAGCAATTGGAATAGCTATAGTGATGAGTTGTGTGTATGTGTATATATACACTGCATGTTTGGTGGCTGAATCTACTGCCACAAAAACATTTATTAAGCAGTAATGAATTTGATATAATTATTATCTTTGTCATAATACAACAATTTGTTGTATACTGAAACTTGCATTGAGGATTATTAATACTGAGTCCAATTATGTTGTTGTAAGTCCTAATTATTTCTATTTGGTACATTTTTCCCTACCTCAGGAAAATCAGCACTGAAAACATAAAGTTTACACAAATAAATGTTACTGTATGTTCTTCTTTGTACAACTGCAATGAAATGGTAAACAGAATGGTTCTTATATAGCATGTTTTTACTTCAACTAAGCTGTTGAAGTAAAAACGCTTCACACAACTTGCCTTATTCACCCATTTCTATCCTCTTTCTATGGAAGTGCTTCTAACTATCATTCTCACATTTGCATACTATGGATGCATCAGACAGCACTTGGGGTTAGTATTTTGCCAGGGATAGTTGGCATGCAGACTGGAGCAAATCAGGCAGTTGGAAGAGTACTCATTAACTGCAACATTATATGAATATGAAACTAATGGTAACAGGTAGTTATGGAGTAACTTTCCGATCTAAGAATACATGTAAAGGTCTGTAATACTTCATTAGTGCTTTCCCAGACCCTGGAGAATAAATGTATTACACAGTAGGTGGTATGACTACTGCAATATTAGGAGGTGAAACATGACTATATGGAATGAACCTCAAATATATATATATGAAAAATATATTAAATTAACTATGACTATAGTGAATGAAAGTCTGAATATACCGAATGAAAAATGATGTTACAGAAGCTTTGGTGTCATCTTCTGTTTTAGATGGGTAATAAAGACAGTACAACAAGTAGCAGTGCAAAATACTCAGCACTGAAGTAGCATTCCTCAGTAATGAAAAATGCATGCACTGTCCAAACTAATACTAGTAATAGGGTGCAGTACTGTACTACTGGTGATGAAATTTAGTGAGTAAATCAGTATATTCAGTCAAAGACCAAATGTATGGAACGCTTAGCTAACCTTTAGCAGTGGTAATGGCACTGGAAATATTAGCTGCAATACACAGACCCCAGAACAAATAAACTGTTCCTATTTGGACTTTTATGTTTTGCAGTCAGTGGGTTAATTTAATTTGTATTAGCTTTATACTTTGTCTTTACTTACTGCTTACCTGTTAGCAATAAAACGACATTATACAGGGTGGCCCATTTATATGGATACACCGTAATAAAATGGGAATGGTTGGTGATATTAAAGTCCTGTTTGTGGCACATTAGTATATGTGAGGGGGCAAACTCCTAAAGATGGGTGGTGACCATGGTGGCCATTTAGAAGTCGTCCATCTTGGATACAACTTTTGTTTTTTCAATAGGAAGAGGGCCATGTGACACATCAAACTTATTGGTAATGTCACAAGAAAAACAATGGTGTGCTTGGTTTCAACGTAACTTTATTCTTTCACGAGTTATTTACAAGTTTCTGACCACTTATAAAATGTGTTCAATGTGCTGCCCATTGTGTTGGATTGTCAATGCAACCCTCCTCTCCCACTCTTCACACACTGATAGCAACACCGCAGGAGAAATGCCAGCACAGGCATCCAGTATCCGTAGTTTCAGGTGCTGCACATCTCGTATCTTCACACCATAGACAATTGCCTTCAGATGACCCCAAAGATAAAAGTCTAAGGGGGTCAGATCGAGAGACCTTGGGGGGCATTTTTTTTTGGCCCACCCTGTACAATGGAAAGGAATTTCAAATTTCATTCCACATGTTCATCTTACAGCACTGCTAAAGGCCAGCAAAAGCTTCAGTACATAGAATCTTCTATTATGAAATAGTTCCTAAATTTTGTTATCTGTAGTACAGTACTGAACCCTTTTACTAGTATTCGTTTATACAGTACAAGCATTTTCCATTCCGAACTATGTATTCATTACTTAGAAATGGTGCTTCCCTGCTGAGTTATTCATAGTTCTACTTCTTGTCACATAATATAATGTTACACATCTAAAATACAAGAGGGTGCTAGGGCCTCTGTAACATTAGTTTTCTTTCAGTATACTCAGACTTTCATTCTATATATTCAGGGTTCATTCAGTATATTCAGACTTTTATTGTGATATATACAAACAATCTAATATGTGATCAACCACAAGGACAAAATATCAAAAACAAAAGAAAAATACATATTTTAATATTAACACATATATTAACATTTATTCAAAACACTTAATAAGTAAATAAGTATAAGTAAATAATAAATAAGTAAAATCTGAGAGTGAGTGGAAGATATGCTGTCAATTTAATATCAATCATATTTGTGTCATTTTGGCATAAAACAATAATATTTTGAACTGGAAAATGCTTATTTAGCATTTTTATTATTATTACTTATTTTTGCAATTCCATTGTTTGTGGGGAGGGTATATTTAAAGGGTTGGGATAGGTGCAGCTGATTGTAGTGTATGGGGTGCGGTTTTAGCAGCTGTTGCCCACCTACACTAGAGACTACTGTAATCGAAGTACCCTGGTCTTATTTTATATTCCCTCACAAACAAAGAATTGAAAATTTAGTTTTCAAGCAGTAAAAGTTCAAACTCAAAGTTTTCAGGCTCTCAAAGGGAGTTAAATTCAAAAAGAAACTCACTGCACTTACCAAAAAGATTTCTGGCTATTAACTGGCAACTGTCTATGTTGCCTTAGTTGCTGATTTCCACTTTACACACGAGCTTCAGAATGTCAGCAAGTTATACATACATTCCAAGCAATGCTAGATATAAGTCTGCACCTCATCAAGACATGCCAGTTAGAAGAAAAACTGTTAAAGTACGCTACCGATTTGTTAGTCAAATGTGTTTCTTTACCCAAGAAGTTCCCTTCTATTATTGGTTTCCCACTGAAGTGCTTTCTTCCTGGCCATTTGACCATGAAGAGTCACAGTATTCTTTTAACACTCAATTCTAAAATGTGTTGACTACTTGAACTCTGAGAAGCATTGATGCACGCTCTAATCTAAAGAGCAGTTAATTGTTAATTTATTATTATGATAATCTTATTAATAAACATCGTCTTCAGCCGCAGGATTTCTTACTTCACTGTGGTTTCTTTAGTTGATTCACTCGTCATTTCATGGTTTTTGCATGTGGCCATAAATAAACGCAAAGTCAGATATGTACTTGGACAGCCAGACGTAATACTCCAGTGCTGAATAAGCCTGTTTACTATGTCATCCTTGCACAACACAACTGATGGCCCTCAAAGACTCTAAGAAGGCCAGCCCATTTCATCAGGGCCACCATTTCCAAGTGATATATATATATATGTATACAGGCCAGCTTATTTATCCCAGCAGGGTACCTGACACAGGTGCCCGGTCGCAAAAAGTACAACACCATTTTCTTTGTATATTTATCAGCAATAACTTCAGTTATCCCCAATGTTCCAACTGGAAATTAACCGGAAATGTTTTAATTCCTCTCTTACTATCTTAAATACATCTCCACTTACATTTTCCAATCAATCCATTCCATTTTAAAGCTTCAGGCCATAGTATTTTCAACACATTTTGTTGCTGACGTGTCATTGGTTGAGTGACTGACTATATAAGGATACATTACAAATAAAACTGTAAAATAAAACAGAGCATTCTGCCCATTTTGATTATTTAGTCCTATTTTCTTTTCTCTCAGATACAATGAAAAACCCTTGATAGCACAAGCCTAACTGCCCTGGAGCTTTCCAAAAGCAATTTTAACCTATTCAGTCCTACTGTCCTTCAAGAATCACCTTCATTTTTCATTTGTTTGGAGGCAAAGGTATAGACGCGCTTGTGTTTTCTCGTAACTCTATAACCCAGTAAATGGCAGATATAGTTACAGGACATGATTGCTTCTGACTCTGAGTCAGGGCTCACTTCTTTTAAGCTTGTCTTACACACATATAGATACACACGCACAAAAAACAAAAACAAAAACGCTTTCTGCAATATTTTTTCCTGCGTATATGTGGTGTCAAACACTGTTATGTTAGCATTCTAAATAAAACAAACCAAGAAATAATGTCAGTATAATCAGCTATATTAGGCTTTGTGGGGGCCTTAAAGTAATGTGAGCACTGTTTAATGGTACAGGAAGGAACAAAATGTCTGGTGAAGCTTGGAACTATAGCCGTGGAGCACTGGCTTCAGGTACTCTGACCTTCAGCTGATGAGCAACACACCAAGAGTCTATTAGGAAGGCAGACAAACAATGACCAGACCAGAAAAGCCAGAGCCAAAGTAACATCACAAGGACGCTGCTGACATCTAGTCAGTGTCTGCTGGAAAGAGCTCTAGAAAAGATAAATCAAGTGTCACCTGCATAGCATCTACAATGTTGTTATACTTATTTATTTAAGGCACTGTTAAAATTTTAGCAGTTTGACAAGAAGTTGTAACAAAAAAAAACAACAACCCAAAACAGCATGAGTTCTATAATGGCTTTCTCCTTTTTGGCTTGCTTCGACTCATCATTTCTTTTGTTCCCCATGCCCTGTGCCCTGAACTTCTTTTGCCCACATTTCCTATCGTCACAATAGCAGAGAAATCACAATCTATCCTCTGTTAAACCTACCGTTAAAAAAAAAGAAAAAAAGAAACTTCAAATATTTATTTTTTGCCCGAAAATGACCAGCTTTTCCTGGCCTGCTCAAATTCTCTATTTCTTTCTTTATTACTTCATGCTCCATTTCCACCAGTAGATCAAAAGCTTACCATACCTGGCTCTGCAAATTCATTTGAGTGTCCTGGGGAGAGATAGAGAGAGGAAAAAAATCAGCAACAACTATTGTTCTGTGGTAAATAGCAGTTTTGCTCAGGGAATTGTTGCAACATCACTTCTTGTACCTGCTTCTGGTTTGATTGCATAAAATGTATTCAGACATTAACGCAAGTCTTAAAACCAAACTACGTGACATGTTGAACATTTGAGATACAAAATGCTGCTTTCTGCTTCTCCCTTGTCACCCCACATTATTTGGTTTGGTAGACTTTTACAACTGGATGTCTTTCCCAGCAGAACACCATTTGTGTCTCCGTCCAGGATTTTGAACTAGAGTTTATGCTCATTAGGCAAATGTGTAAACCATCACACTGAGGAATCACTAGGGCTTGAGGTAGTTAGCATAGAGTTCTATCATGGACATGCTCCCTTCAGTTATTATAAAGATATGTTTCTGCTGACATGTGTCAGTCACATATAATCAAATGATACACTCAGCAAATAATGTGCTTCACAGCTCTTCCAAGTTCCAGGGAGCAGAGCGACAGGGATAAAAACAGCCACTCTTAACAACACTTAAAACCTTAAAATCTAAGATTTATTTGCATTTACTAGAGGGAGAACAAGGTTTTCTATCACTGTTTTATTTATATACCGCTGCCAATTTTGGCGAGAAAAGCGAGAAAGAAAAAAATGCTGTACACATTCAGTATTATATACATCAAACTTTTCACCCTTTTCTTGGGAGGGTAAATTCAATGCATTTCATTAATCTTCTAGCTTATGCTTCGTAACACTACTACTGTTTATATTTTTACTTTTCCTTCGTTTTCCTTTATCAGTATGCAGTCCTCCTTCACAATTGGGCCAGGGCAAACTGGCATTTAAAAAAACAAACTTTCAGTATTTATTAAGATAGGCAGTGAAAAGAATGCATGTAGGAGGTGAGATTTTTGCTACTGACCCCCTTGTATATGAATTTTCTTGCTAAATGAGGTTTAAGGAGCTGGACTTCTTTAAGTTACAAGCAACTTAAAAAGTCCAGACGCTTTTCTTTCCAAGCTCCTTAGACTATGATGACCTGGATGACTGAGAACCTTCCTAGACACATTGCTAGGTGAGACAATTGTCCACTCATGTAAATTAATTTGGAATGCTAGATCATGATGCAATAAAAACGCACCGATTACCAAACCACCTAACTGTGAACAGAGACCTGGAACCTCCAACTAAAAGGAGTCACACAATACCAGAAGCAAGAACGTTTCTTCCAGCTCTTTACTTTCTTGCTTTTGGAACTTTTCATTGTGGCTTCTGTGGCAGGCTTCTTTCACAGCATGTGCAGTGTCAGTCATTTCAAAGCAAAATGACTGACAAACGAAGTAGGAACAATAGGGGTGACAGCGTTGACACTGGACCCTTTTCTCAACATCATCAGGCCTTAGATTGACGTTAGGCATGGGAAGTCTTAAAGTGGCCTATTTTTCATTTTGATGTTTTTGGGTTGATATTTTCAAGGTGCTGTTTTTTTTTTTCCTGTTCTCATCAATTCAGTTACATTAATAAACTTTAGAAAGACATTTTTCCTTCAGAAAATATTATTACACTGAATTTTAACTCTTATATGGACAATGGACAGCACACAGTTTTCCCCACAATCTCATGAGCTGTACTTTTAACATGTGACAGTCTTTTGTGGTGGACTTACACAAAGGCAGTTGAATCCACTTTGAGTTTTTCTTCTAATAAACAAATCTAGCAAGAGTGTGGTGGCACTGTTAACACCACCAGTCACAGAATATAGAAATAGACTGCATCAGAGCCTGTAAATTACTGAAGCCTTTTTCCATTACAATAACTCTGTCATCGAGACTGCAAGCAAGTGCACCTGTCCTGTTACTCGCAACTGAATATCATCTCTTGGTTTGCTGTTATAATGTAATGCACTGACAGCATCTGTGACTAGAAACTAGCACAACTTTTGCAAATCACCCACAAAACTAAGTACATCTATCAGTGCTCCTTGGGGATTGTGCTGGAACGTGATTTTGGCCTATTTTATTTTTAATCTGGCACTGTGTGGGTTAAAATGGCTATTGTGGTGTGGTGGTAATTTCTTGCAAAGTTTTCCACAGCAGATTTATTTAAAGTTAACAGGTAGGCTGGAGAAGAAGAAGAAGAAGAAAAAGAAAAACGTGCAATCACTATAGCTGGTAGATAACCTCTCTTTTGAAGGGGTGCAACACAACTCTGGTATCAATTAGCTGCTGGTAGAATTTTACTTTGTCTGTTTCTAATTCACAATATAAAGATACTGTTGTGGACAGCTGCAGCTAAGGACAGGGTACCTGGAAAGTATCAGACTACTTTCTGTTCGACTAACATTAGCTGAGTAAAGCTGTCTCAGCAAAAACCTCTGATAGCAAACACTGAGCAGGGTTGTGCAGAAATTGCTTATCAGAGTGACTAACTAGTGTATCTGAAAATATACCAATATTCTGCTCTTTTAAGAGAATAATTTAAAGGAAAATGCTTTAAAAACCTGCGAGTAAATGATAAGCCATTTTCTTCTGTTTTGCTTTTGCTCTTATTATTAATATTGCTCATTTGGTTGCTGGCACTCCTATACAATTTCTGAATTTTGCAGAGTCAGCTTCAAACATTAATGCAGTCAGCATCACAGGTAGTGCTCGGATGTAGCTGACTGCTTTGTTTTGTTTGCATTTTGCTAAATATCTGAACTACTACTGTTTCTTCAAAGCCAAAGAAAAAGCTGCTATACAAATGCGGTCTTCTTTATTAGAAATCAATAAAGACCGAACATGATGATAGAAGTGTGAAATCGCAAACACAGCTTTGAAATCATTTCATTACTCTGTTTCAATACTGTGAAATCTGAGATGTCTGCTGATATAATTTATGAATCATCCACAGATGCTGCCGCCTTACGTGCCCATTACAGTATAAGTCTGCATGGAAACCGAAGGATATTTGTGCATTATATCCATAAAGGTCCCGTAATTAGATAATGTGTAGGTTACAGTATGTGCTTTTGTGTGTGCACAGGTATTCTAATGGATAACCAAACTCAACAGTCATGGCTGTTCTCTCCCCCCTCTCTCTCCCTTGCCAATGTGCCAAATGCCTCGTCTGCCCATCCATCATGCAGGGAGGCAGATGATTGGCCGTCTCGGACCGCTCCTCATAACAACAGTCTCTGCATGGTAACTGTTACTGAGGAGAGAAAATTACCAAACCCACCGAGATACAACCTGCTAAAAATAGCTGCCATCAAAAATCCCCGCTGCTTGTTACACCCCGTCTGTGTGTGCGTGTCTTTGAGCTCTGTGTGTGTGTGTGGGTGGGGGTGTGTAAGCATTTGTATGGGGTTAGTGAAAGAAAAAGAAATATGGAGAAAGAGGGACCAGGAGAGAGAAAGAAAGGGGAATATGACAGAGAGAATGATTGACTGGCAGACCAACTGACATCCTAAATGGTTGAGTGGATGTATGATTGATTTACTTACTACCTTCTGTCTTTGCTAAGTAAGTAGCATAAATCAGGGCTGGAGTGAGGAGAAACTCTTTAAAGATTCTCTGAGACCTTTGGGTTTTTCTGGCT
The DNA here is from genome assembly GCF_056152115.1 of Neolamprologus brichardi. Lineage (NCBI taxonomy): Eukaryota > Metazoa > Chordata > Actinopteri > Cichliformes > Cichlidae > Neolamprologus > Neolamprologus brichardi. Next base: position 31,393,744 of record NC_142109.1, on the reverse strand, counting down.
GTTTCAAGTGGGATAAAGTTACTCACACATTACCTATACCCCAAAATATGATGGCAAGTCAACTTTAAAAATACATGGATTAAACTCAAGATGGGAGTGTGTCCAGGTGAATGTGTGTGTAGGGAACCCAGTGGCCATGAGCTCCTTTGAAGTGTTCGTATTTACAGATATCACCCATGGGCCAATATTGCATTTAGGTACCTGCAACTATGTTGAGCTGGAAGGAATGCTCAAATATAATATTTCAGTGTGTGTGTGCATGTGTGTACCCATGTGTGTGTTTGTCTGTGTCCAAACTTAACAGCATGGCTTTAAGCTTTAGTTGCTTTAGTTGCTTTCAGTGGCAGATACTGTAGGTATTAAGCCCCAAAAGCCGGTTTACTGTTGTAGAAAATAACCTAACCATCCAGCTTTGAAAGCCAGCGTTGTGAAATTGGAATAAATACTTCAGCTAAATTGTTATTTTTTTCACAGGTCTTTCTGTACTCCCAATCAGCATTTCGAATCACAATTGCATTTTGCCGCATTGCAGAGCGGTCTAATAAACAAAAAACCAAAAGTTTTTTTTAAAAACTGACCCTACGTTAAGGGAATGTGGGAGCGCAAATAAGAATTGCAAATTATTGCATCAGGTTGAAGATATGATTTTTGAGAGTTCAAGTTCACTATTTTCTTTTTTTCCCCCCGTGAAGACACACAGGGACAAATAGTCATAGCAACAAACAAGCACAGGAAAACATAATTTTTCACACACATACACACACACACACACACACACACACACACACATAAACACACACACACACACACAAAACAGATCGAAGTAAAGTGAGGGGTTTTAGTTTGTTTTCTCTTTTTCCACACAGTTAGATCCTTAGTGCCCGCTTGTGCTGTTGGAATGATCTCTTTCACAGACCAAGGAAGCCTTGAAAACTTCATCAAAGCATCCTGCCAATAAAATAGGCCTCTTCAAATGAAGTATGTCATACTGACAATTCCCACTCCGCTCTTCCTGAGTGCACACACAGACAAACATGCACAAACACATTTTGTCAGCACAATATCAATACATATTGGCATGCCGCTGTTGTGTCCTGCTGTCCCTGCTATATTCCCTCCTCTCAGAAAAACTGCAGCATTTTATGCCAGCTGGAAGCCTTAGTGATTATTTAACTGCTCTGGGCTTAGCTTGGCAGCCTGTGAAGGGAGGTTGAGGGAGGAGAGGAGACGAAAGAGGGAGGAGAAGAGAGGAATTAGCAAGAGATGAGTTTGTGTGTGAGTCTGGGGTGCGTATGTTTGTAAGAGTGTCTGTGTGTACCCGCATGTGTGTGCATATGTTTGTGGATGCTCTAAAAGCATTAATGTGCGAAAATTCACTAAGAGCATCCCTGAGCCGATTTTAGAGTGTCAGATCCACTTCCCGGCCGAGTGCATGCAAGTCCTTCTTCAAATGGGAATGTGAACAGTGAACAGCTTTATGGATCAGTGTCTAACATGCAGGATCCTTTTTTTTTTATTCTAAAAACTTCCAACCATAATTCCCACCACCTATCTGGTTCAACTTTCCCAGAGGATAATACAGCAAATAATTAGCAAGTGTTGAACTTGGCAAAAGACACATGGAAAAATGCCAGAATTTGATGATCATATAACAAGTGAGATGCTCTAAAGATAAAGTAACATATTATATTTCCATGATTTATATTCAATTTCTGTATGCTGCATCGCACTCTTGCCTTTTATTGCTTCACCTTAAATAATTCTACACAAATATTTTAGTGATCGGTATCATGTCCAAAAACATGTTGCCAGAACACATACGTAAACAGAGTAATGTTAATAATTAATGCAGTGAGGCCCATAAAAAAAATAATAAGCTACTCACTGATAATATAAGCAGGTAAAGTGAGAAATCTTCCCATACCAGAAAGAAAAGAAAAAGAGAGATTTGTGTATCACTTAGAAAGTGCTAAACAAAAGTGTGTCTTGTTTATTAACAAGCAGTAATTCTCCTTCTAAATGGACAAATTCACCAAGGAAAATTTGATTAATGTAAGGGTGCAATCCTAAAGGCTTTTTTTTTTTTTGCTGAAATCTACAGCTACTATTTTCCATTTGAATTACTGCATTTAAATAGCCAGTGTATACACATATGTATTTTTGAAAGTGCACTAGGTTTTTATTTCAATTAACGGTGGACGTTGTTGTGTTTGAGTGCCTCAGGGTTTTTTTTTAACTGACTGAACTAAGAAAAATTAAAATCTTGGCTATGAAGTCCCATATTTAGTCCTAAAACCTAGCAATCCTGAACAGGTTGTTATTTTTCTATCTGTCAATATACTGTGCCAAACACACCTGCTGCCCAAGAAACATGATTAACTACTTGATTTAAGGCATGTCAGGAAAATGTGTTGAGAAATATGTGGCCTTCAATTCAAGTATGTACTACAGAACACGTCAGGTGCTTGTAACTTTATTATACTGTATGTATAAAGGTATTTCCATTTCTATTATTATGCAGTATGCATGTAAATATTAAGTCACCAGCTTGCTAAAAATATGAATATTATGGACAAAAGTACATCACACTTTCATGTCTCTAACAATGACAAACAGCAAATCTTGAGCACAGAATAAAATCTGTAAGTAAATTGCTCTTTTTTTCTCTTTAAGGTTGTTAGGCATCATATTTGCTTATTTTTCTTAAGGAAGCATCATTTGGAATATAGCATATGCACAAAAGTCATGCTTAAAGAAAGTGAGTAACTACTATTCTGCAAATATAATGTTGCTAAATTATAGTCTTGCAGCACTAGGATTTAGAGGTTGTGTGTGCACATCCACACACACGTGTGAGTGGGATTTAACTATACTTTTGAGGACAGTCTCTTGACATCCCTTTGTTCTTGTTAGTGTATTTTAGGCTGGGAGGACTTTGTCTTGGCTGGGCCTCAGAGTGACCTATCGTAGCTGATTTTAGGGTTAGTGGTGAGCCTCAAAGGAATGAACGTTCTGTGTCCTCAAAAGTAACAAAACCACTGTGTGTGTTTATTTTTCTATGCATGGGTGTGTATGCCTGTGTCTGAAGGCTGAAAAGCAGTAAATAGAACATTTTAACCTCAGTGGGAATGTCTGCAAGTACCTTCTTGCTGATTCAGGACCACTGAGTAAAGATGTTGTTGTTGTGTGTGTTTGTGTGTTGGCACTGGCGCATGTCTATGTGTGTATCAAAACAGCTTCAGTTGGGCTCAGGCTTTGAACCCCAAAGCTCGGGCTGCATTTGTGACACGCTTGCATGAATTTTTGTATGCGTATGTTCACATGGGGAAGGACTAAAGACAGCGAGTATTCCTCTGACACACATAAACATACATGCGCATGCTTCAATGAAGCATTTAACAAAGTACAATGCGACTTTGCTGAATCAACAATGTACAAAAAAAGTCCCATCTCTCTCTGTTTCATTGCCTTTCTCTCCCTTTTCTGCCTCAAAAGCCTCATTCATATTCAAAATTGCTCGCATGTGAATTTCTTTTGTCATATACTTAAATAACATGCAGCTGTGATAAGTGAAGTCTTTTGCAATAACTTCCTCTCTAAGGTCAGTGGTCCACATTATGATTTTATACTGTATCACGTAACCATGAATATATTGTATATACAAATTGCATCCTCATGATTATTTTACAGAATATACCCATAATAGCATTTTGCAAACCATTACTGGACTTTATGACCCCAACATGATTAAAAACAAAAAAGGCCAAGCAGCTGATTCAACCATGAAGTCAGTCTCTCCAGATAGACAGGCAAGCGGGCTGATGAAATGTTACACACACGCACGGGAAGATAAAGACAAATATACCAACACTTCATTCAAATCTCGGTTCTGATTTTATTCCTTTCCATGTGGTCCTTTTTTACTCACTTCCAGCTTTTTAATGAGTGTCTTCATTGTACATGTTACTGTCTGACGCTGTCTTCCAAGCGACAGATTTCTTTACACTCCACTACACATTTCAGAGCCAACGCCCTCTGTCCTCATTCTCTCCGCTTCCTCACTCACTCAGACTGTTGCTGAGTCTATGTCCATCCAATTTGCAAAGCACTTTAAGTGATATGTTGCCGCTTTGCACTACTGTTCAATATTTCCCTCTCAGTGAGGCCGTCTGCTTTTCTCTTCTGACGCCCACTCCACCTTCTCTCATGTCTCTTCACTGTCTCTAGTTTTCATCTTAATTTTACTCTTTTTCATATATTTTAGTCCTTAGTGGCTGCATTCTCATGAAACATTCACTGTCAATTCTTATTGGGAAATGCCTATGTTTGCATGAAACCTCTTGGGTTTTAACTTTCCTGTATTTCTCACTGTCAACCCCAGTCAACACTCACCAGACAGAACGTGCTTGTGAAGCAATTTTTATTACAAATGTTCAACTTTACTGGCACTTTTTGGCTCCAGTCAGATAGCTCTCCAGTTGTCTCCCATGCTCTGGCCCCGCCATCATTGAAATTAGGGAGATCTTGATTACCGGATTGTCCTTGATTTCCGGATTGTCCTTGATTACTGGATTGTCCTTGATTACCGTGCAGGCACTGCTCGAGGGGCAGTGCCTACATGACACTGCCCCCTGCTGCATCACCCCACCCCTACAGCGGATTCAGAGACCACACCTCTGCCACACTCACATTTCTTTTACATAAGCTTTGAACTTCTGAATGCTGCAAGTAACACGCCAAAGAGATTGTTAAATGGGAAAAAAGTGAGTGATTCCTCTTAGTCTAGCAGGATTTTATTTCACGTGCGGTGACAATATTTTTCCCCTTTACAGGTATTTAACATTTGCTTTGAAGTATCCAACTAATCTACTGTATAGTTGTAACTAGGGATGGGTATCGTTTAGGTTTTATCCGATACCGGTGCCAAACCGGTACTTTTGAAACGGTGCTGGTGCTTAAACGGTGCTCAAACCGGTGCTTAAAGAATGGAGAACACAAAATTGGTCCAAAAACCTCTCATGTTCAGCTGGTTTTTTTTGTAAAAAGATAACAATGTTAGCCCTTTCTGCAGCTATAGGGCATATATGGTATCACTCTTGGCTGGAAGCAGTGCTTAAACAATGGAAAAAACACAAACTTTGTCCAGAAACCTCTCATGTTTAACTGTTTTCCACTTTTTCTTTGGTCATTTTAGCCTTTTTGGCCAGGGTGAAGGGAGTATCTGCCATCAAACAAGAAGACAGCTGCAAGTAACTACGACGGTGTTTGCTAGTTCACCTTACATGCATTAATGTAATAACGTGGTTAGCCTACTCAACGTAAATTACACACAAACATTAAGCTACTCACGGAGAGAAGAATGGCTGCTGCTGCCATCATCATCCGTCATATTTCTGCTACACTGGCAGGGCTAGGGGCCAGGACTCTCCTCTTCGGGTTTTTGGGGGATGTTGCTAACTCCGGGTCCGATAACAGGCACCACACCCGCAGTAGATGCGCTCGGTGTGAGGTCTCGCAGCAAGCTATCAAATACGGCGCATTTCTCGGCTTTTAAAAAAAACGCTATGCGTCGCCAGGTGTTTCATCGGATTTGAGGTGTTACCTCCTTTGACAGTATCACCTTAAAGCACTTGTTGCAGGCTGCTGAGTTTGCTTATTTTGCTGTGAAGTACAGCCAGACTTTTGACCGCTTTGCATTGGGCATTTTAATCTGTAGTTCTGCTCTAAAAGAACGTACGTACCTGGACCCGCCTACTATCCTCGAAACGTAAAATGATTGGCTAGAATCTAAAGTGTATCACAGCTCAGGAAAAAAAAGCACCGAAATAAAGCACCGAAATGTGCGCTGCTTTTCGGTCTGGTTACTAATGTCTATGTCAGAACCGGTGCCATCATGGCACCGGATACCGGTACCCATTCCTAGTTATAACCACTACTGATTTTTCCTTTTTACGGATTCAATAATATTAGGTTATTAAATCTATATGCTGTATTTATTTTCTAATGTCATCCAACCCTCTCCACAAATATTTGTGAAGGAAATTAGTGTTAATATGTAGTGAAGTGAAAAAAAATACAAAGAGATTAAATATGAAATAAATTTTGGACACCAAAGCGTAATTCACATGTCTTTTCATTATATTAAGTTAGTATGCTACATCTGTATTATTTTGGTTTAAAATAAATAGGCCTGGACTGCTTTTGTCTTCATTTCTATTTGCAGTGACCTTGATTTCTTAAGATCTTTTCCCAGTCACATACTGCTGTACATGGTTTTTTTTTTTGGTATATTATTTTAGTTGCTCTAACCCTACCTGTTTCCTTCTTTCTTTTACATATGTACAAGAAACAGCATTTTGTCCCAAGAATAAAAATATAAAATTAATCTTGAATATGACCCCTTTGACTTAAGTGCCATAGATCACAAGCAGCTCGGGGAGTGTTTGAAGTAAAGAACTAGCTTCATTGTCCTTTTTCATATGCATTAGAGAGCTCTGATTCCTCTGAAACCTGTATATAAAAAAGATTCATAATGACCTCCATCTTTTATTTTTCTTTTCACACGCTGTAGGTAAAAAGAAGGATTGCTGGGGAGTTTAACATCAATGGATAGCACGCTGGAACATGTATGAAAATAAACTAACAGGGTTCTGGAATCAAATAATAAGTAACTTAGAGCACATGTATCTGTGATTTTAAGTTCTACAAGTATCTCACACCTGACGTCTTGGCTCTCCCTTGCTGTAGGATTTGTGTTGTACCTCATTGATCTCCAGTTGTGATATCCATTGCTTCTTCCTAATGTTGAAACACTGAGCTACTAGTTGTTTTGCTGTCAGTCTAAATGTTGGGTATTGAAGATTAAAGATTCCCGATCCTCTTCATGGAACTCCTGCTGCTGGGGTTACAGCTCATTTCCAAGGCAGGCTTGGTTAGCGGGGGGGCCTAGCCTCGGGAACCCTACTGTATGCGTTATTTCTCTGTTTAAATGAGAAACAACGCATCTATGTTGGCGTTGTTTCTCATTTAAACAGATCATTCGTTTGTAAAAATTTGCAGTCAGCAACTAAAGAGCCAGTCCTGTTGCCTCAGCTCCTGTAAAAAGAGTGTAAAAAAGGGTTATCTCATAGGTCCTTTTTCATCTCCTCCTTTTCATTTATTCCGCATGAGTCCAATTGACATTGCAACTAAGTTTGCCAGTCTTACCAGTGCATTCGAAATTATCTGTTCACAGACATTCATCTGTCACAGTTACATTTGGCATTACCTGGGATTCCAAATTTGACTTCACAGTTAGACTAACGGCCAATTGCAAAAGCTGTCCAGCCATTTTTGGAGAATGGAGGAGCAGGGAGCGCTTTGCTAGATTCTGTTAAACACTGTTAAGCTCCTTGCTCATCGACCCTCTACTCCAAATTAAAATCCTAATTTCAGCATTTGGGTATCTCTCTTTCTGAGAAGGAAACCCTTGGTCCTGCTACTAGCTTGGATTTCCTAGACTTGACACTTGATAACTGAGAGATCGAAGTTTCACTCACTCAAGACAAAGTTCAGCACATCCATGAAATCACTTGGTCTATTCTGTCTCTCACGTCTATAGCAAAACGCCAGCTGCTTTTCGTGCTAGGCCACCTGAACTTCGCCATGTGCGTAAGTCCTCAAGGTCGCTCTTTCATGTCTCACTTACGGGATCTTGCCTCCTCAATACTTAACCTGCTCCATTCAGTTTCTGTAGATGAGGGTTGCCACTCAGATTTGTGCTTTTTTATGATGACATCGTTGATTCTGCTGACTCTCTCCAGTTTTTCACAGATGCAGCACCATCTATTAGTTTCGGGGGGTATTATCGAGGCAACTGGTTTGGAAGCAGCTGGCCAGCTGGGTTCTCAGCTCTGCCTCAATCCTCTGCCCTCTCCGATTTATATACCATCGTAGTGGCTTGCTTTATCTGGCTTTAAAGTAACAAGTAATGTAAGGGATTACTATTGCAAAAAAGTAATTAGATTACTGTTACTTCCCCATAAGCACGCTGCGTTACTGCTTTACTAAACCGTGATTTTGTTTGTGAGAGTGTCTCATGACAATGATGTAAGCACGTGTGGCGCCCAATCTACGTGTGTAAATCAACAATGGATAATCTGGAGTGCGGGAGAGAGTATGACCATGCAGCGTTTAAAACATGGATGTACTTACACTACTTTAAGTTTTAGTCTGTAAAAAGTGACAAAAGCATTAGCGTCCGCTGTACACTCTGTGTGCGAAGAAAACATCTTTCTGCAGCGAAAAAATAAACGTCAAATCTGAGCAAGAACCTAGCACGCTGCCACGGGAATGTGAAATTCACAGAGAAACCCCCAGATCCCCCCATTGATATGACCGCTGCTGCACTGGGCAAACCTCCACCCTGCTAAACAGGTGAAAATAGATTTAAGAGCAACAGGACTTAGTGCCGCTAAATCTTTTATTTTATTTATTTGTTGCTGTGTTTTACTTGCATCTATTTGAAAGAGTGAGTGTAAACACAAAACATTATTTGATTTTATCTGCTGGACTATGCAGAAAATAGGTTTAAATGTTAAAGGATTTTTTCAAGTTAAAGACAGTTGCATATAATTTAATTTTTGCTTAATGCAATGTGCATAAAATTAAAAGATTAAAACTATAAAACAATTTTTAAAAAGAGGCTTTCCATTTGATTCAATTTTATATGATGATTATGCATAAAAAGAATTCAGAATTGGGCTGAAAGGTCTATTGCTTTATTACGTATTCAGGTTGTGTGTCATGTTTTCAAAAAGTAACTAAGTAACTAATTACTTTTGAAATTACAGAAGCAGTAAAGTAAAAGGATTACTTTTTTGGGAGAAGTAATCAGCAATTAGTTGCTAATTACTTTTTTTAAGTAACGTGACCAACACTGATGCTGACTTACCAAAACCCTTTAAAACCAGTCGGAGCGGGCACGCTCCGTTTTGCTTAACTACTGTATTTTTAAATCACTGTAGAACAGGAACCACGTAAGCTAGCACAATCGGGTTTTTTGCACATTAACCGGAGGAGTTGTACTTACGTCGTATGCCATCAGCTTGCCCTAAGTCACGGTTTCCTTCCACATATAGCTTTGCAAAAATTGCATAAAAAGCACTTGTAGCAACACAAACATAATATTCCAGAAACAAGCTTTGCCGATCTGATCAGCTGCTCATAACACTTCCTACGTTTGAATAGACGTCAGCGCGAACTACCGCATGTTCACCATTACCTGGCCGAAACCAGAAGTGACGTCATTTTCGCGGAAATGTAGTTTTTTTTACCTTCGGGGCCTTATAAGCCTATACTGGTGTTTTTAAAAGTCAAGTTTGACTTCATGCTTTTCTGTATTGTTTCTGGGATGCTTAGAACTCAAATTGCACTGCTGGACATAGTTTATTTTGATGCACATGCTGGTTTTTTTTGGTAAATTTGCATTATAATATTTATTTTCGTTTTTCCAGCAGGATATACAAATTGGTGTATCTCAAAAATAAAACTATGAAGACACTCAAAAGAAATTTCCTGTTGTTAGAAACTATTTTGTGCAACTTTTTTGTATTTACAGTTTTGAGGGATAAGCCTCTTAAATTTCTCTAACTAGAAATATATGTAAACAAAAACAAAAACGACTTTCAATTTTTTGTAGTTTATTGCACTTTTTTGCAATTTATGTAGTTATTATGGATTTAATGCATACATATTATTAAAATTTGGGCTATAACGGTTGTATTCATGTATAGCAACTTGAAATGCTCCCAAAAATGTCACTACAGCATGTAAAAATATAAAGATAACTCTGGTGGACTTGGTTCTATGGTAGGTCTTAAAGGGTTAAGAGATGTTTGAGCTGGCAGGATGACATCAGCGGTGGGTCTGATGGAACAAAATCAGGAAAAAAATGTCATACTGAGAATTAAATAGATTAGAAAAGACAGTAAATTCACCGTACCTCAAGAACATGTACAAAGCTAAAAGGAAGACACATTCCAAGAGGGAGTCAACATAGGGAGTATACATGCCTTTGTAAAGTGTAATTAGCATCTTGTGGAGAATAACAAGGGTTATAGGATACATGCTATCTGAAATTGAGGGACAGACATACACAATACCTTTTGATTTGATGATTGATATCAGAACAACCGTTCAGCAAGGGTTTAATAGCAGGATTGGAAAACAAGCTCAAAAACCCTGGATCATAACATCTAGTACTAAACTGTATGCCAGTAATTAAGGTTTGAATGTAGGGAAGCTTTAAATACTTTTTAAAAATCTTATTATTTTATTATAATCTCCATCACCACCTCTCATCACTCAGCCTCCATTCAAGCCTCCATCTTGGGCGCCGGATTAGCTCCATGGTAGAGCAGGCTATATGGCCGTAGAGCAGAAGGCCCAGTTTCAAGTCTGACCTGTGGGCCTTTGCTGCATGTCTTCCCCTGTCTCTCTCTCCCCACTTTCCTGTCAATCTACACTGTGTTTAAAGCCCCCAAAATATCTATCCATCCGCTTCTCCTTTTCAGGGTCGCGGGGGGGGGGTTAGTGCGAGAGGCGGGGTACACCCTGAACAATTCACCAGTCTGTCACAGGGCTAACACATAGGTAAAGACAACCATTCGCGCTCACATTAACACCTATCGGAAATTTGGATTAATCAATTAACCTATCCCCACAAACTGCATGTCTTTGGATAGTGGGAGGAAGCCATAAGGCTGTAAGGCAACAGTGCTAACCACCATGCTGCACAGCCAAAAAAATAATAATCATAAAAAAAAGCCTCCATCTTTATCACCAATCACCAGCATCTAGATTTCGGGGGGTCCTGCTTTAATCCCTATCACCACTGGGGTTCCGCTCCACCAATACGAGCCATCGGAGTCTAACCACGAAATGCTTCCATCTAAATTCTGTATATCAATAAATCATGTTCATGTTCTTTCTCCTAATCTCTCCTTATTGAACTTTTTTACCAGCTAGAGTAAACTATATACTCTAGATTTTAGAAGAATAGTTTTTTTCTTTATTCTTTATTCTTGCCCTAAATTCATTGCTATGTTGTCTTGCTCAATTTTGTCTTCCTCCTGACATTATTCTTCCTCTCCCTGGTTTTTAGTCAAGGTCTGTGGCCTCAGGGTCAATTTGATCTGCTTTTCTTCCATTCCTGATTTCCCGCTCTCTTGCTTGCCTTTAGCTGTCATTCCCTTAAAAAAAGAGTCTCCAGATGGTCATTTCCTTCTTTACTTCTGTGTGATCAGGTTCTCATCTTTTCTTCACTTAGACACATTCTCTCCTTTTTGTGTCGTTCACTCTTCCTGTGTTGCTGAACTCTTTCACCTACCCCCTTTTCTAGCACCCACAGTCCTAATTTGCTTCTTCACTCACTTCATGCCCCCATCGCCCCATCTATTCTGAGTATACACACACATACATGTGTACACACTTTTTTCTTTTATGTCGATTAGTCAGAGTTGAGGCCTGGAGTCTCTAGCTGATGGAAACATTTGTCTGTTCAGCAATCTGCTGCTACGCCATAGGCACACAAATCTAAGTCCATGCATGTGCACACAAGCACAAACAAACTCACACTAACATACACACACACACACACACTTGTAATCTGTCAATATGCACATGAACACACAATAACTAATGCCTGAGGTAACCTACTTTTGTTTGCTGTCTCTGGGTTCTCATTTATCTGATTGTGGACACACATATAAACCAGATAGACACCCCACACATAGATGAATGTACAGTAGGTCTGGAGGTGAGACTGGGCTCTATTCCTTTGCTAGGCTGCAAACCAGTAACCAGTCACAATTATGTTAATATTGTTAATATTGCTCAAAAATGTCATTAAGTGAGCAATTATTTTTGTGAAAAATAAACTAATTACTAAGTATTTTTATATTTATATTTGTTTGAACACTGAAAATGACAAGACTTATCTATGCTACCTGAGGTATGTAGGCCAATTGTTTTGTAATAACGTCCCAATAAGACCTTAAAAATTAAAGAATGTTGTATTATAATAATACAAAATGTAAAATACCATAAAATTTTGACTTTTACGTTAATAGTTTACTTAGTTATTCATGATTTTATGGCTTCACAATATCTGCTTTTAGTCTAATATTGGAAAATGGTAAGAGTCTCTTTTTTAAAAATAAAAATACAGGCCCATTCGTAGCTGACTGAGGGAAGCGATGGTTGAACAACTCATTTGAGACACGTTATAGTTTCCCTTACCTACTCTGTGTTACCCCAGGGGAACTATCTATTGCAGGAGCAATGGCAGTTCTATGACTGATAGTGGTGAAATGGAAGTCTTTCTGATAGCTACCACCATGTTTTCACATAGCCATTAAATCAGGGATTCTGCATTCACGCTGTAGTTGACTAGCTACAATAACATACAAGAAACAACTATTCTCAAGCTGTTTCGTATTGACAAGCTTCTTCACCCTTTCTGCAGGAACTCAGTCGGGAAAGAGATGATTCAGAATAGTGAAATAAAGTCAAAAAAGGAAGAGGAAAATCAAACACCCTGGCTGTGGGTGATGAACGTTTGCTGTGGTTGTATGTCTTATCCAGTCCATCCCAAGAGAAGAGGAGGGAAGAGAGGAGCAGAGGAGGAAGAGGAGGTTTGTCTGAATCAACATGTTTTTTAAGAGAGATGCGAGAAACTGGGACAGTGGTGGCATCGCTGATGTCCCTGGGCTCAGTGCGCTACAAACACAGGACACACACACAAATGCAAGTGTGAACAAACACACATTTACACACGAAGAGATTCTTGTGCCCTTGGGGACCCCTGCTTTCAAAGTGCTTTCAAATGGTGCTGTGTGAAATCTCCATACATTATGGTTAGAATTTATATATAAAGGCCGTATTTGCATAAATGTAGTCACATAGGGACCAAACACAGCAGAAAAAGATATTCCAAGACTTGTTAGTCTGACACACACACAGAGACACACAGCGATAGTTACACATACCATCATCATCAACAAGAACTCTGTGCACATAAAATCATATATTCTTTCGCATTCATTTCTATAGGTATAATCCGAGAAAAGTGCATGATTCACACAAAACATGTCATGGTGACAAAATTACTTGATTGACATCTTGAGTGTTTGAAGAGCAACCCTACATCAAAATCAGCTCTATTAGTGCCTGATTGCATTAAATACGCAAATAAGGCCCAGCTGGAGCCAGTCCCATCACACCTGTGGGTCCTAGAGGTCCTGCAGAGATGATCCGGAGAAGTGTGAGTTTATAATATGCTCAAAAATGAAGGAGCTCTTTATTAAAGGTAATCACAAATAAATTTAAAGGAAAATTGTGTTATTTTTAGTTCAAACGCCTAAAGGATGCTTTTAAGCATAATAAATGAAGGATTATTTCATAACATACAGATTCATATGAATGAGTCTGTAAAATGTGCCTAATACTAGTGCTTCACATTATGGTTCAAACAGAACGGCAAGTATATATTAACCTATTCTCGATCTAATTCTAGCAATATTCTGTTATACATTTCTATATTACTTTCCTCTTGTCTCTCAATGTTACTCTTATGGTTTTCTGTGTAAACCTACGGTATGTAACATCATCGAATGTTGATGCAACAGCATGCATAATTAATTTAATGAATGTTTGGATTGCAATTCAGAATTGTCCAGTGCAGATGAAGATTTATGTTCATCCATTTTGAGAAAGAGTAACACTGGTCCTTCACTGTTTCATGATGTAAACCGTGTAGGCCTACATCCCCACATACAATCATATCATCTGCATGACACCAGCCAAGCTTGAAATGAAGCCTGTTTTCCTTGCTTTCCTCTATTCTTTTAGATGAGTTGCATTGCTCTGATTATAGCAAGTGTGAAATGAGCTGAGCTATAGTGGTTTTGCCAGGGCAGTTATGCCTAAGCCAGAGAAAGGGAAATGAATCTCTTGGTGTTTTACTTGACTGGCTGGAGATAGGAAATCGTGTTTGGACATGGGAAGGGGAATCAGTATTCAGACAAATGTGCATGTGTTTCAAGTGAATATACTGAATGACTAAAGTGAATAATATGTGACGTGACATAGATCACTACCTTCAGTCAACTACACTGTCCCTAAGGGTATTGCTTTCTCCTTATCTGCACTTCCCATGCAACAATTCAGCAGCGTACAGCTTCAGGCACTCGGGCACCTGTTTATATGTCTGATGCCATAGGAGACACTGTCAAAAAGAAAAGAAATCAAAAGCAAAAACAACCCCCCGACACGCACAAAATACGCTTTATTATGTACATCTGTTCAACTGGCTGTAAACACTAATATTTACCCATATGGAAAAGATATATATAAATCTTATAAAGTTTGTATCTGTCTTTTGTGAGACTTATATGAAAAACATACAAGAGTGAAAACTATAAGATCCCTTGAAAAATTATATAAATGAAACTTGTATGTTTTGGATACTTATTAAAAGAATATATGAAAGTAATGAGAAAGTGGCCACTTTCATGAGTAAATCATATAAGCCTTATATGATTCACTATATGAAGTAGGCCACATCTTATGTAAGTCTTTTATAAGTTTTTACTATTTCTTTTCTACCTCACATGACTTAATGCATTTAGCCATACAGACATCAAGACCACCCCAGAAGCAGCATCTGAATGTCACTGATTTAAGTGACTTTGCTGATCTTCTGGGACCATCTGTAAGGTTTACAGAAAATGATCTGTAAAAGAGACAATATCCAGTAGGTTATATCCAGAAATTGACATAAACAACACAAGAGCATTAACCCTTTAAGACCTACCATAGAACCAAGTCCGCCAGAGCTGATATTATATTTTTACATGCTGTGGAGCCATTTTTGGGAGCATTTCAAGTTGATATACAACAATACAACCATTATAACCCAGATTTTAATAATATGTATGCATTAAGTGCATAGTAATTACATACATTGCAAAAAAGTGCAATAAACTACAAAAAAATTTAAAATCGTTTTTGTTTTTTTAACATATATTTCTAGTTAGAGAAATTTAAGAGGCTTATCCCTCAAAACTGTAAATATAAAAAAGTTGCACAAAATAGTTTCCCACCACAGGAAATAAATTTTGAGTGTCTTCATAGTTTTATTTTTGAGATACACCAATTTTTATATACTGCAGGAAAAACGAAAATAAATATTATAATGCAAATTTGCAAAAAAGCAGCATATGCATCAAAATAAACTATTTCCAGCAGTGCAATATGAGTCCTAAGCATCCCAGAAACGACACAGAAAGTCATAAAGTCAAACATAACTTTTAAAAACACCAGTATAGGCTCATGAGGCCCTGATGGTAAAAAACTACATTTCCGCGAAAATGACGTCACTTCCGGTTTCGGCCAGGTCATGGCGGACATGCGATAGTTCACGCTGACGTCTATTCCAACATAGGAAGTGTTATGAACAGCTGATCGGATCGGCAAAGCGTGTTTCTGGAATATTATGTTTTTGTTCCTGCAAGTACTTTTTATGCAGTTTTTGCAAAGCTATATGTGGAAGGAAACTGTGACCGAGGACAAGCTGATGGTATAAGATGTAAGTACAACTCCTCTGGTTTCATATGCAAAAAAGATTTTTGCGCTAGCTTACGTGGTTGCAGAGCTACCGGGATTTTAAAAATAGTTACGCAAAACAGAGCGTGCCCGCTCTGACCGGCTTTAAAGGGTTAACCCATCCTGTTTAGGCTGGCGATAGTATTGTGATACTTTCTTGACCCATGTTGGGCCCTTTACCACCAGCTGAGCACTGTATAAATGCCGCAGCCAGCCTTAGTATTTCTGCTGACCATGTACATCCCTCTGTGACCACTGTGGTATCATCTTGTGATGGCTGCTTCCAGCAAGGATAATGCACCACATCAGAAGGCTCAGATCAACTCAAACTAGTTTCTTATGCACGACAAAGAGATTACTGTACTCAAATTGGCTCTACAGTCAATAAATCTCAATCTAATAGAGTACCTTTTGGATAATGCAATTTGAGATTCACATCATGGATGTACAAATCTGGTGCAACTGTGTGATGTCAATATGGATCAGAAACTCTGAGTAAAGTTTCTCGCACTTTTTTGACGCTATGCCATGATGTATTAGACAGTTCTGAAGACAAAAGTTGGTTCATCCCAGTATTAGGAAGGTGCCCTGTAAGTGTATGGATGTAAAATAAATAAATTGGGTTCTCCTAACATCAGTGTGAGGTTGCACAGTGGCACGTTGAGCTAAATTCTACCAAACTGATGCTTACTTTGCATCATTAGTTACTATCATCACTTACTCGATATTCTCTAATTTACACAAATCTAAACGGCTGAGGTATATTAGCCTGAATTAGACAGATCAACAGTCTGGCAATGCCATGTTTAAACCTCCTTTTTAGCTGCTAGTATGGGTAAAATAGTTCATCAAATGCTCCCTCGGAGGCACAAATGCTTCCTTTATAACAAAACACTAATGGAAATTGAACAGGATTTTCATCACAGACACTACTGAACGAACACACAATCATATGAGAATAATTATAGAAGTTATTGCATCAAAGTATCTCTCTCTCTCATGCTCAGAGCTGTGCCATATACTTTCAAAAGTCAGATTGATCCGAGGGGAGGATTTTAGCTGGAAAGCTCCAGATGTAAACAAACACTGTCAGCCATTCAGTATGAAAAGCTACTTTAATTTATCTGATGAGTGTTTTATGCATGACAATACACTGAAATGACCCAGAATATGTTTAAATTGATAAATGAGGGGGTTTATTTGTCAAAAAAAAAATCTGCATGAATCACTTGGCTTATGTATGTGGGAGCAAGTATAGCTGTAATAATAAGATATAAAATTAAATGGACTACAGCAACCCAGCAGTCTGTGCATCACTAAGTTGTACTCCCTCTGTCTCCCTCTAAACCTGATTAAAAAGTCATAACCACATTCCAGTCGAAATAAGGAGGAAATTGCCCAAATACGCAATAAATTTTATTTAACCTTAAAAAGAAACAAGGGAACTGTTGTTGCAGTCACTAATCCACATACCAACTTTAACTAAATTAATGTATTGAAGTCATTCACATGGCTGCACTGTGGATCCTTGGGTTCAGTGAAAACTATTTAAAATGGAAAAGGAGATTTAACTGAGTTATCATAAATACATGCAATGGCAACTGAGACTAAACCTCAAATTTTGACAAAGTAAAACAAAATCTTTCCAACCCCCCCCCCCCCCCCCCCCCCAAAAAAAAAAAAAAAAAAAAGCCAAAAACAATAACATGTATTCCTCAGGCATTTACAAAAAAGATAGATTTGTCACAAACAAGGATGCAGTGGACTCAAGAACAGACTCAATTGTTCAAACTATGTACAATTTATTGAAAGGAAAAGGAACTTAAACAAGACTGGGTCTAACAGAAATCATTCGCAGGAACTGAGGGAGGCCCGAGGGCGGAGAAACGGATGTTGAACACAAGGAGAACACAGGCGGGAACTTTTGAAAACACCGGCTATTAGGCGGGGAAGGGGTTGCCGTGGGAGTGTCCCAGGGATGGTTGAGAGTGTCCAGGTTCCAAGGTGTCCAGGGAAGTTGAAGTACGGGCTGGAGGGCAGGCTGAGGAGAAGATGAGTGTGTGGTCCTAGGGTTCTAGGCAGACGGGATGGAAACAGAACCAGTGCTGCCAATGAGTACGACGGGTGATGAATCACGGGTGGTAGCAGGACGAACTGGCGAGCAGTGGCAGGCAGTGCTGGCTTAATAACCCTCTAGATGGAGCCCCGGAAATTGGAAGCAGGTGATGAGCTTGCCAACTCCACCCCAGGGGACGGACAACAGGAACCTGGACCACACCAGGCCACAGCATATGACAAAATTACATTAGATTTAAACATAACATTTCATTATTTTGAGTTGTATCTTTTATTATTTTATATATGGTGACAGTTTTGTATTATGATTCATTGTTAATACTTACAAAAGGATTTTTTAAAAAAAAAATGTGTATTAGCGAAACATCTGAATAAACATAGCACACTTGGTCAACCAAGGGATTTTTCATAGATCCCAATCTGAAAATGCTGTTCAACTTATCTGTTTTTCTTGGACATGTGAGGACATCCAGACTTCATCATCAAGGATTTGCTTGCTAACATGCTAAATAAGTTCTTATCAGCTTCTTCATACTACACTCTAACTCCTCAACATCAAACATGCTAAGATGGTTAACAGGAGGACAATGATCTGTTAAGCTGATAAATCATAGTGTGCACCTTTACATGCTAACGCTCCCTCTATTTCCACACAATGCACAGATTGTAACTGATCTCATAGCAGTCAAAGCCATGGCAGTTTGCCTTGCATGTTACTTCTCATCAGGTTCCCCCCCAGAGACCACAGGTTTATACACAATATGCGTGTGCATAAAAACGGATAAAGCTGTTAACCTCACAGCTAAAAAAGCTGAAGTCTTTGTTATTGGGACATTATTCATGAAAAGGACAGAAGTTGCAGATTCCAATGGGTCAGAGTGAAGCAGAGTCAAGCCTTCTTCCACTGACTATTGTAGACATGCGCAGAGAAATCTCTTAACGAACCAAAGTTTGGTTAGCAAACCAACATGTGTTTTGTCTGCAGTAATAAAAAGCATGCATTACTCATTGCTTTAAGTACTATACAATTCTTTAACACATGCAAACAAGACTTTCATTTTCATTATCACTTTGAATAATAGGTCTGTATTTTTAAAAGGCTCAGTATTTTTTTACTTAAAAGCAAAAATGATTTTGATGGCATATACAGTTTGACAGCTGCATACATGTGCATATGTGAAATAAAGCTCTGAGCAGTAAAAACAGCTGTTCACCATTAATCCAAGGATTAGTTACTAAGAAAGTTGTCCGTGTAGCTTCTTAGATTATTATGAAGTTAAGCTAAAATAGCCGACACTATTCATTTTATATAGACTCATTCTCCTTTCATTTGACTTAATATAAGTGATTCTAATTTATCTACTCTGATTTCCCTCGACCTGATACTTGCACAGTAGAGACAGGATATTTAATCTATAATATGTGCTACTGATTAGCAGATATGTATGTGTGCCTGTGTGTGTGCTTCAGTGTGTGTGCTGTGGTTGGTCAGTAAGGGTGATTGAGGATTCTGTCCTGGGGGTCTAAAGGGGATGCAGGTGGCACATGCCACCATCTGCCATGCCACCGTAATAGGATAGTATCTCAACACCTGCTCGGTTTACTTCAAAATGCACACTCATACACATCCAACTAACACATACGCACACATGGCCACACGAGGATGTACACAAGCACACATAAGCCTGGAGGGCAGAGATGAAATATCCTCTTCATCAGCCTTACACTGAGACCGAGAGATCCAGACCTGAAGACCGTGGCCATACATTTGACCACATGATCCTATGGTACACATGCACTGCAACCCACAGAAAGGATTTCACACATGGCTGCACATATAGTTCTTTATGTGCCTGTTTTATTTCTCACTCCCTATATTGAAGTGTTCTAAATATGCCTGTGTTGGATATTACTTATGTGAAGAAGAATTTCTTCTATCTCTAACCACCTCATTCTTGGCTTCCACACTAAGCAACGTCAAATACTGACATGTGGGTGCATTATGTGGGTGTATGGTTGTGAGCCACCACAATGTCACCGTATTAACCAGATCAGAAGTACAATGAGTAAATAGGTCAACTAGAAACCCCTTAGTGCCAATTTAGAGACTGATGAAAGGGCGTAGGAAGGCATATATCATTATAAACCTTATTAAACGGGCCAGCGTCTGTCCCAGAGGCTACAGTAACAATGCTGTAAAAGTGTTATCGATGTGGCTGTAATATGCGCTGTGGTGCTCATTATACATGCAATGATAAGTAGTCGAGATCCTGACACATTTAGAACTTAGGTGCATTTTATGCGTAGGTCTATTATCATTCAGCATATTTTGTATTTAATAGTCCCCTGTGGCTCTCTGCATTTAGACTATCATTGTTACTAAACAAACATGTTTATGGAGAAAATGCTCTGTTTTTTTTTTATTGTGTATTGAGAATCCAGAAAGTTGATTATATTCATCTTGATGTTATGTTTGAAGTGTAAGAAACCTTTTTTCACTCATCCAAGTGACTTCTTCAGTCTCAGTTGACATCATCTTTTCCTAAATGTATAAACAGCATATTTGCATAATGATGGAAACTATACTATCAATTGGCAGTGAGGTCTGTTTCGTGATCATTAAAATGTAAATTGTCACAACCATTGATCAATGGCCCTAAGTATCAGTCACAGAGTTGAGGAACGGCTGTAATCACAGTACCGTAAAATGCTGAAAGATGTACCCTTAGACCCCTTCGTGATTTAGAGATGGTCTTTCCCTTTTCATTTATATGGCCTCCTTGACTCCCCACTCAAAACGGCGTACCTCCCCTGTTCAGGGTGTGTATATATTTATCATTGAAAAAGTGGACACTGAGTGGAGCACTTATAGGTGCATAGGCTGTGAGGTCAGGTGTAAATAGACTGTGTTGGACATTGTTATTAGGACATTAAAGGCCTTAATAATGATGATATAAACCTAGATTTAAAATCTAGTTTTACTGGAAGCTGTAGGGGCTGCGAGTAGGGTTTGGGACTTTTCAGTACTGCTGCCATAGAAAGAGCTTGTTTTTCCTCTCATACATGTGTGAACTTTTTTTTTAAATCTAGTTTTAATTTGTTTGAAATAATTATTCTATACAATATGTACTGGCAGATAATATTTAATAACCAAATACAGTGGGTGACATGTCTTTGTAGCTTGTTTGGCATATTTTAGCAGATTTTTGATTATTTATAAGTAAACTATTACTATATTACAACATTAGATAAAGACGAAATATGCATTCTAGTCAGGCACATCAATACATCATAATTATTTATTTATTTGTTTTTTGCTGTATATCGATTTTACTGAAGCGTTACTGGGGAAAAATACATCCAATCACAATTTTAAATAATATTCTTTCAGAAATTCCCGACATGGGTTGTCACAGTGGATCATCTGCCTCCATTGCACCCTATCCCAAGCATCCTACTCTGTCATACTAACCCTCTGTTGTCCTTTGCTCCATTTATGAATTTTCTCTAAGGTCTTCCACTTGTCCTCCTGCCTGTCATCTCCATATTCAACAACTTTTGTCAAATATATCCACTATCCCTCCTCTGCACTTATCCTTCTCTAACTTTGTCTCCACAGCCCATAACTTGACCTATCCCTCTTATGTTTTTAATCTTAGCCATTCTGGTGACTTGTTTGAAAAAAATAAATAAATAAATAAACAAACAAAAAAACTAGCGCATTACTGCAGAGAATGTCTATGGTCCACCAACATCTTATTTTAGGACTGATCGTATCTGTTTTATTTAAGGAAACTGATTTGAATCTCAACAACAGAGGCTTGCCATCAGTGTTGGTCAAGTTACTTGAAAAAAGTAATCAGTTACTAATTACTGATTACTTCCCCCAAAAAGTAATCCCGTTACTTTACTGATTACTTATTTTCAAAAGTAATTAATTACTTAGTTACTTAGTTACTTTTTAAAAACACGATTTACAACCTGAATAGGTGATAAAGAGATAGATCTTTCAGCCCAATTCTACTTTTTCTACATAATCCATCATACAAAATGTAATCAAATGGAAAAGTCTCTTTTTAAAACTTGTTTTAATCTTTTAACTTTATGCATCAAGCAAACATTACATTATATGCAACATCATCTGACTGGAAGAAATTTGTTTAACATTTAAACCTATTTTCTGCACATTCCAGCACATATTTTTTTTTCTTTTTGTGTTTACACTCAGTCTTTCAAATAGATGCAAGTAAAACACAGCAGAAAATAAATAAAGTCAAAGACTAGCGGTCCTTTTGCTCTATTTTCACCTGTAAAACAGGAGTAGGGTAGGCGGAGGTTTACCCTCCAGGGTGCAGGTGTGCCGCAGCGGTCAGTGGAAGAATCCGCGAGTTTCCCATTACGTCGTTGCGCACTCGGTGCTTGCTTGGAAGTTTACGGGTTTTTTTCGCTGTAAAAAGAAGTTTTCTTCCCACGCACAACGGACACTAATATTTTTGTCACTTTTTATGGAATCAAACTCAAAGTAAGGTCAGTACTTCCACGCTTTAAACGCTGCACGCTCATACTCTCTCCCGCACTCGATATATTATCCATTGTTGATCTGCACACAGCTGTTGTCGCAAACGTCGCACTCGCTTACGTCACTGTCATGAGACATTCTCGCAAAAAATCACGGTTTCAGTAACGCAGTAACGCAACGTTCCTACAGGAAAGTAACGGTAATCTAATTACCGTTTTTGCAATAGTAATCCCTTACTTTACTTGTTACTTAAAAAAGTAATCGGATTACAATAACGCATTACTGCCCATCTCTGCTTGCCATATAGTCAACCAAATCTATCGGTTTTAGCAAATAAATAATTTGATTAATTCTATCAGCAGATTAATTTACTCTGTTTTTCACTTTTGGAAAAGAGCATGAAAGCATGTTCTGGGGTTTTTGGTTGATTATTAGGAAATATAGTGCCAATCTTATGAGAGTATCCTGTTTTCAAAAATTAGATTTAAACTGATTATCACAGACTTGAATAGTTGGCCCACAGTGTTTAATCCCACTGAGATGTTGCAGCAGAGTGGTTTTTCCTCTAACAAAGCTATCAGTGAGTTTGTGCTATGCATGATTGCAAATGATGGTGAAGGACATTTTAATAAGGTCTGGGTGGGAAAATAGCAACAGATTACTCATCACATTGGTTCTTTGCTGGTAACAAAACAATGTAAGGAGATACGGAGATTTATACGAGGTATGAACACTGTATAAATAAATGAATACACTGTATATTAATTTATTTGTGTGTGTGTGTGTGTGTGTGTGGGGGGGGGGTAATATTATGTGTGTGTAAATATACACACAGTTCTATATACTATATTATCATTTTAAAAACTGCACGAAGAAAATTTCTTAACACTTGGCAAAACTGTCTTTTCTGACAATAACATTATTGAGGTTTATGGGACACAGTGATATTTTGAGTGACAGATTTAAAACTAGTGGGTAAAGCTAATTTGGGAAATGTAAAGCAATGGCCAATGGCCATGGAAAAAAAGAAGAAGGAATGAAGGAAACTAGGGTGATTATTTCAGCTCCTGCAGGCTCACTATTTCATTTAACTGCAAGGTTGAGCTCAGATACTCTATTTATTTTCAACAGTTGTGTTTTAGCCAGCACAGTGTGGGCTGTGTCGGCTTAAGGGTTACAATGCGACTTGGCATAACACACTGTGACATTGCACATTGACAGAAAGTCAAAAACCTAATATGTGTCGACTTTCTACGGTTATGTGGGGGTTGTTCAATTACAGTGATAACAAATGTATACAGTAGCATGCAGCTGCAAGTCCTTTGGTTCCTGACCTGCTGTTTACACTTGACTAATCTACAGAGTAACGAATCAATGAAGTATTGCGCTTACACAGCAAAAGTTACAAAATATAACAAGAAATCTATCACACAGTTTTTGTAATACTTTGAAGATGACAACTTGGCATCATAAACTTCTCCTTAATGTTACCATTAGATCCATTTTCAGCAGCTACATGTAAATCATGAATACATGCTAGAATGTATATTGTAGAGTGTTTATTTTTGCTAATGGATATTTATTTAGACAGATAAGCATAGTAGAACGAAGTGTAAAGATACCACTGACATATCAGACTATAAAATCATTTTCAACAAAACAACAACAATAATACTACTACTACTACTAATAATAATAATAATTATAATAATGTATACTTTTTTGATCCCCGTGGGGAAATTCCTCTCTGCATTTATCCAATTCACTCAGTGAAGCAGTAGGCAGGCAATCGGCGCCCGGGGAGCGTAATATTATCAAACATTTGTAGTTAACCTGAAGAATCAAGTCATTTTCTTGTGGTTTTGTTCCACATTACCGTCTGACAAAATACAATATTTTTCTTTATGGAAAACAGAAATGTAGCATCTACAGGTTGCTAAATTTGTGGAGAAATGGAAATGTCTCTGCAGTCTCTTTTGCTGGAGCTCCACGCTCAGCTTGGAGTCACTGCTTTGAGTGCTCCCATTACCACTGCTTGTTCATCTGCTTGTTCACCACTGCTATGCTATCCCCATTTTGTCAGTCTGTATCTGGAAGTCCTGCAGCATCTTAGCTCGGTCATTCTCCACCACCCTAGGGGGCGTCTCTCATTTTGACCACGGGACTTGCAGGCCATACTCAGCTCTGATGTTCCTGTATGTTCTATGTTGCTACTTTGTTATGTATGCTAGTATTTTGCACAGTGCTGTTATGTGCTGGATTATACTGTATATGTTTTTAAGACGTGTGTGTGTTTCTGTGTGCGTTAATGGGAAAATGAGCAAACCAAAATTAGTGCTGTCCTAACTACTTTGTCAGAATTGATGTCAAAGTGTGATCTCCTAACCAACCCTGTCTTAATTGAAGGATGCCGGTGAACAAGTGGACCAGAAAATTAGTTCCTCTTACCAGCCAGGCACACGGTCACAAGTACAGCTGAAGACACCCATAAACACACATCCATTTACCACACACATAAGGAAGTGCAGTGACCGCATCCTGAACTTTGCTCTACTGGAACGTAGTGCTTGACATTCTTTAACATTACATCTGAAACACCCTATACCACTCTTAAACTTTAATAAATACTACTTCCTGCCTTTTTGTGAAGCATAATGTTTATGCTTCTTTTTAAAACCTTTTTATTTTCAATAAAACAAGAATTGTTATTATGGTTTTCAAGTGTATTCAAGCCTTAACAAAATAAATCTACTTTTTAAATATTCACATGTGGAGAGGAAAATTACACAAAGATCAAGTTGTCTGGAATATTTGAAACTGCTGCTGAATATCAGTATGTCAGATTAATTTTAAATGTGAGTTACTTTTGTGTGTATTGTGTGAGTGTATAAAACTTTTCGTTGGAACATAGATCCGATAGTGCTGCTGCCACGAGGTGAAAAGAGAAATTAAACTTTATTAATTCTGTTTGTGGTAGCAGGCCATAAATAATTCATTTTAAGATAGAAACGAGGAGTCATATAAAATCTGACCTAGGTCTGTGTAGCGGTTGGGAATTAACGTGAAGGGGACCAGATGACAGAAAAAATCAACCACAATAGACTTCAGTCATTTTCCAGAGCTCTGAATATTTATCTGTTACAAAAACAAAGGGTCAACACTCTCACCAGCAGCACATCAAAACATGAACAACCCAGCCCTCCCCAAATCCCTCCATAAATAGCCACCGATAATACCACCAATAAAATGTAAGAAATTTCCCCACACACAAACATATACAGTGAAATACTGCACTCATTTTAACACACCACACATACATCTGACTACAAAACAAATCCAGTTAAATAATATACAGACTAACTAAATCAAATCAAACTGGAGATTCGGCCCGCTCCCACGCTCAGCTCTCATCTAATGGTTTACACCACTAACAGTGAATAATTAGGGAATTCCTCTCAGGTGAATGTCATTAGCCCGTAATCATTTGTACACTCAATTAATCAGGCCTTCAGGAAGTTGACCTCAAAAGAGAGAGTGGTTAGTGGACTTCAAAATAAAAGCAAAATGAAACAAAAACTTACTATCAGACATATGCCAGCGGGTGCTTCACCTTAGTGAGAGAGATGCTTCCAGGTATGCTTACAGTATGTGATTTGCCTCCGGGCTGGACTTAGGGCATACCTGTTTCAAGTTCTTTAAAGTTGAAATTACAATAAATGTGATATTTTCTTTTTACAGTTTTACAGTTTCTGTAGATATTTTCAAAGTAAGGTTGCTTTGAAACTTCTAACCATATTTTCAAAAGGGAATAAAAGGATTTTAGACATACTAGTTAAAACTTCAAAAGCTTCAAGCCTATAAATGTGTTAGCCATCGTTTACTGACACTCAGTCAAAAGACTTGGCTCTGTACTGTTTTTACAAGGCATTTGCTGCAGCAAGCGCCGACACAGTGTGGCATCTGTCTCTATATTGTAGAGATGGATGCCACTTTTTATTAGAAAAAAATGTTCTTATTAGAAAGAGTGAGAAGGGATAAAAGTCACTGTGAGAGGAACTTGAAATCAAAACTTCTTATCAAATCCTCCACTTATCCCGCTGAGCCTCCTTCTGTGTCTTTGATGATATCATAGACAGGGAGGGGATGATTGCAGGAGTCCAATGTGTTAACTTCACAATGCCACAAATTAAATAGAATGCAGACTCTTTACATGCACGTAAATGTAAATTAAAAAAGGCTCCAGTAATAATCTGTGTATATAGAGAACACACGGGAATGCCCATGCTCACATTGCCCACATTTGCTAGTTTGTTTGTTGGTTACATTTTCATCATCATCTATGTTCTTTTAGCATTTTGAGTCTTAGTTATTAGATGCAGTATTTTCTTCTTGATGCATGCTCAATCATCCAGGTAAGTAAATCCCCAAAGTTTGATTCTGTTAATCTGGACGTCGCGTTTTCAGAGGGAGAAACGTTTCGTCACTCATCCAAGTAACTTCTTCAGTCTCAGCTGACTGTAGGTTTCCCCAATCTTATAAACAGCACATTTGCATAATGACTGAAACTCGCACCATTGAAGGAACAATGGGCTGTGAGGTTAGTTCCTTGATCATTTTTATGCAAATTCTCATGACCATTGATCAACAACAACTGATCAAAGCTCATTGATCAAAGACCACTGATCAATGGCCATGAGTACCATTTACTGTTTATAAGATTGGGGAAACCTGCAGCCAACTGAGACTGAAGAAGTCACTTGGATGAGTGACGAAACATTTCTTCCACTGAAAACGCTACGTCCAGATCCACAGAATCAAACTTTGGGGAGTCCCACTATTTGTCTATATTAAGAGTGAAGTTATTTTCTTAGACTTTCCTGTTTTCTTCAATGTTAAATACATTTCTGTGTCTGGATTTTGTTCAGTTACTTCCTGTTTTTATTTTTTTAGCTCTCTGTCCCCTATGTTTTGTGTCTTCTTTATAATTTTCTTGATTAGTTTCAACTATTCCCCAGTCCCTACCTTTTTCCTTTCTCTCATTAGCCCAAAGATTATTTGTCTGTATGTAAAGCCCTGCCCTTGTCTCTATTGTATGTTTCCTAGTTTGTTTATCTTTTTGGATTTTGTTCTTTTTTCATGGGTTTTTGTTTTGTTGTGTGGTTTTTGTGTTCTACCGAATGGGCAAGAAACTTTGTAGACCTAGCTTGTTAGTCTTAGCATGACTTGGCAGACTTTGAATGGTTCAACATTGCATATATTAGGAAGTTATTTTATGTGTGCCACGTGTTATAAAAAGGGACTGGAGGCATCTATAGCTGTAATTCTTTTATATATGCAGTTTTGCTGTTAAATTCCCTTTCCAAATTGAATACTCAGTGCTTTAAAACATTTGTTTTGCTGGCTATGTAGATGCGAGAAGCACAAGAAGAAGAAAAAATACACTGGCAACCTTAATTAAATAAAAGACAATAGGATTAAAAAGCTGGTCAGTTGTCCACTTGTGAGCATACTCCATCTTCTTTCCCCATTACATTGAGGTGATTAAGTTCACTTCTCTCTTCTCAGTGGTCTCTTCAGACTTATTCAGGAAATGTAGAAAATCATTAACTCAGGTAAAGGGAAATGAGACTGTATAAAAGGCTTATATCGTCTCCCTCAGCCCTCCCTAATAGCCCCTTTTCATGCAGTTCACAATGAACTTTTCAACTTCCAACTAATTAGTCATCAGTCTTCAGCTACCAACCATCATTTGCAGCAACCACCCTATCTGAATACTCTGATGTGTTAAAATGTGGGAAACCTCTCGTTTGATCTAAAAAAAATCAATAATGCTAATTTGTTAGCCTAATATGCTGGTAATTTCAGAAAGTAGCTGTTTTCATTTACAATTAAGGGCCACATTAGACCCACAATGTTTTGTTTCTTTTTCATTTTCTTAGAAAATGCTTATTTGCAGCGCTGGAATCTTTCAGTTATATACTGTAGCTGTTTAAACATCCACTATGGTTGTTTGTACAGAGTCATGTTGTACCACCCTGTGTTTCAAAAATGTTTTTTCTATTTGGTCAGCCAATGAAATCTTCATGATTCTCCATTAATAAAATAAGGAGTAACAGCTCAGTTATAAGAATTTCTGAGTTGTTCCTCATATGGAGAATTCAATGATAATCAGAGTGAAGAACAGGGGAGACAAAAGTTTCAAGCTGTGATGCATCTATGATGGCAGTTCTTGTACATAGAGTGAAGTTTTTAAATTAACTGCTTGCAGATGGGACAAACTGCCTGCAGATAAATTTGACCATCTACTATTATTTGACTTCCACTCCATAAACCAAGCAAAACTACAGATTGCAATTGATTGCTTGAGAAAAGCTACAGATTTGTAAACCTTTATTATAAAGTGCTGTTGAATTGGACTTGTTTCTGTTGTCTCACACGAGGTTTGGGCTGATTTAGATCACAGCAATCATATATTTAGAAAAGGTCATTTCAGTCCAGGCAGAAATAAAAAGTGTCAGGGTAATTACCCCCCAAAAAGTAGTGCATTACAGATTACTTGTCACTTTTCTTAAAAGTCCCCCAAAATTGATTCTGTTCATCTGGACGTAAATGGTAAATGGCCTGTATTTGTATAGCGCTTTTACTAGTCTCCCCTAGTGATCCCAAAGCGCTTTACACACCCAGTCATCCACCCATTCACACACTGGTGGAGGCAAGCTACAGTTGTAGCCACAGCTGCCCTGGGGCAGACAGAAACGAGGCTGCCATACCGCGCCATCGGACCTTCTGGCCAACACCAGTAGGCGGTAGGTGAAGTGTCTGGTCCAAGGACACAACGACCGAGACTGTCCGAGCCGGGGCTCGAACCGCCAACCTTCCGATTACAAGGCGAACTCCCAACTCTTTGAGCCACGATTTCATTTTCATCACTCACCCAAGTGACTTCTTCAGTCTCAGCTGACTGCAGGTTGCCCAACCTTATAAACAGTACCGTTGCACAATGACTGAAACTAGCCCACTGAATGAACAATGGGCTGTGATTGTGAATTTTCTTAAAAGTAACACAGTACCACTTAATAATATAAACCTGAGGCTACAGTTCCACACATGAACACAAATTTGTTCTATTGAGGACACGCGTTACATCTTTCTTTAGGTTTTTCTGTACAAACACAAAGCCTGAGAACAGAAAGCAAAGATGAAAACAAACCCAAAGAGACTTCAACATGATCTCCACAGTAATTCTACTGTACAAACAGGTACAAGTAGAAATGGAGGCTACAGTGCTACATGCCTGATTCATCACTACTTTTGGTACCTGTTCAGGGTCTGGCTTCTGGGCTCGGGTCAGTATATACACAGCACTCTCCATTCTTGGCTAACCTTCTGTGCAGATGCTTCAAAGCGCTGAAGTAGTATTAGCATTATAATCTAGTTCTTTCTGTCAGTGACGCCGTTTGTATTTTACCTTTCGTGCAATAAACATAAAAGTAATGTCCATATCCTCCACTCAAATGCTGTAGACTACTCCATCTTCTCATTGCACAGAAACTGAAATCCGCTGATTGTAGTGCAGGAAGAGGACATGTTTGATGTTTTTTTTCCTTTTGTCTGCTTGGCCTGCAGATAACCTTTGTTATCACATATCACACATAATTACTGAATTTAGTATAGTAATGTGTTACACTACTGTTAATGAACAGTGTTGGTCAAGTTACTTGAAAAAAGTAATTAGTAACTAATTACTGATTAGTTCTCTAAAAAATAAATCCTGTTACTTTACTGATTACTTATTTTCAAAAGTAATTAGTTACTTAGTTGCTTTTTAAAAACATGAATATGTAATAAAGCAATAGACCATTCAGCCCAATTCTATTTTTTATGCATAATCCAGCGTATAAAATTGAATCACATGGAACGCCTCTTTTGAAAATTGTTTTATAAGTTTTAATCTTTTAATTTTATGCACATTGCATCAAGCAAAAATTTAATTATGTGGAACTGTCTTTGACTTGAATAAATTGTTTAACATTTAAACCTATTTTCTGCATTTTCCAGCATATAAAATAAAATAATGTTTCGTGCTTCCACTTTCAAATAGATGCAAGTAAAACACAGAAACAAATAAATACAATCAAACATTCAGCGGCACAAAGTCCTGTAGCTCTTAAATCTATTTTCATGTCAGTGAAGGGATCTGGGGTTTCTCTGTGAATTTCATATTCCCGTGGCAGCGTACTAGGTGCTTGCACAGATTTTAAGTTTTAATTTTTTCTGTAGAAAGAAGTTTTCTTCCCACGCAGAGTGTACAGCAGATGCAAAGGTTTTTGTCACTTTTTACGGACAAAAACTTAAAACAATGTAAGTATGTCGATGCTTTAAAGGCTGCATGGTCCTACGCTCTCCCACACTCCATTATTATCCATTGTTGAGCTACACACGTCTGTTGCTGCCAGGGGCATCACACGTCATTGCCATGTGACACTCTCACAAACAAAATCACGACGGTTTAGTAACGCAGTAACAGTAATCTAATTACCCTTTTTGCAATAGTTATCCCTTTACTTGTTACTTGAAAAAATTAATCGGATTACATGTTACTGCCCATCTCTGTTAATGAAAAATTAATGTATTTACAGTAACACAGTACTTTGGCATGCCTTACATCAAATTCTGGAAATTAATTCTTATGCAACACATGTATGGCAGGAATATGTAATGTGCAAATTCTGACATGGCCTACATCCATTCTAGAAACATATTGTATCAGATTGATGCTGTTCATGCATTATGAGTTCTAGGCTCAACTACAGTTATTCTTTATTAAAAAGTTGTCCTAAAAGATCCCTGAAAAGTCTTCATTCGAACCAAAACGTAACACCAAGAGTACTGCACAGGGGTTAGGAAGACAGCATATTTCTCCCATATTGGCATCTCTTCACTGGTTCCCTTTCAATTCCAGAATCACAGACAAGGTCTTGAATGATCAGGCCCTATCCTAAAGAACTCATAGCATCATATCAGACAAACAGGGCATCTGATTGTTGAAGTTTTCTCTGTATCATTGTAAGGGCTTTACCTCACAATAAAACGTGCCTTTAGATCAGCGGTCCCCAATCCCCGGGCCTCGGACTGGTACCGGTCTGTGAGCCGTTTGGTACCGGGCCGCGAGAGTTGAGGCTCAGGTGTGAAATGTATGATTTTCAGGGTTTTTATCGGTTTTCAGCGTTATTTTGTTATCGTTTTTATCGTTAACTCGGTTTTCCTGGGTCTTTTCATGTGTGTTATGAATAAATCTTCTTTTTTTCGGTACCGGTACCAGTTTTATTTTGTTGTATTTATCCGCGACACCTTAAAGGCCGGTCCGTGAAAATATTGTCGGGCATAAACTGGTCCGTGGCGCAAAAAAGGTTGGGGACCGCTGCTTTAGATGACTGTGAGGTGTTCCTTTTTAAATAAAGCTGAACTGAATTGAACTACATGTATGTTATATTCAGACATGTTCTATGTGTTTTAAACACTTTCATGTGGCTTTCCATGATGCAGTTGAGATTGCGTTTTGTTTTCTGGTTTAAAATAAACTATATCACTGGGAAGTTCAACAAAGCATTGGTGATTTAGGCAAAAAAATGAACCATAAGTTTAAAAATGCTTATAAGATTAAGTCTATTTCAAGCTCAAAATATCCCCAGGGGAGGAAAAAAAGAGAAGAAACAGAAGA
The DNA here is from genome assembly GCF_056152115.1 of Neolamprologus brichardi. Classification (NCBI taxonomy): domain Eukaryota; kingdom Metazoa; phylum Chordata; class Actinopteri; order Cichliformes; family Cichlidae; genus Neolamprologus; species Neolamprologus brichardi. The sequence continues at coordinate 31,361,783 of NC_142109.1, read as the reverse complement.
AAATATAAACCCTATGATTTCTACTAAAGGTGCAATTATACTACTATGAATTTGCATAGTGGAATCTTCTGCCTTTAAAGATGCAATATATTTTGTCCCCTGAGGGCAGGAGAGACGAGCTGTGAACAACACTTACATAAAATCACCTTGAGTTGCTTGTGATCATATTGTACAGTCATACACGTTCATCTGGAGTTGTTATTCTGCTCCCCTTCGAGGATGTCTAGATCTCACAAATTTTTAATTGGATCTTTTCTGAACTTTGATAACCACCTTGTTAATAGTGTTGACTAACTAGACTGCCAAGTGAGGCTTGAACAAAGTCTAGACACTGGAACCTGATATGAACGATTAGCTTTTCCATTAGTACCTACTCGGATCGACTAGGTACGGGTCACCACGGTTTTCAGAGTTTTCTATTGGGTCATAGTACCTGCTCGGCCGTGGTTCCAAGCGATCCGAGCAGGTACTAAACCTCGCCAGACTGCATGCTCACAAAAAATTAAAACCGCCATTCCCTGAGTCTGACAAAAAGCCACAGACCAAGCAGCAGACATATTCTTGCCTCGATGTCCAACTTTTTTGTAGCATTTGTGTAGCGCATATTAATTACGTTGTGGGACACTCGGACACGTTGCTATGATGACAACCACGCAGGTTAGGTAGTACTGGATTGTAATGGAAAACTGTTACAGGCCTTCGATGGGGTCTGTTTTTAAACTGTTTTTTTAACAGAAAAGCAGAGACATGAGTTGCGTTTGGTCTGCAGGCTCTTCCTCGTCTGATTTATTAACAGAATTAAACAGACACACAAATTTCTCTTTTTACAACACAAACACATTCAATCAGGTCAATAGGTCAAACCCTTTTGGTTACCTTGCTTTCTTGCAAGAATAAACTTAAATAATCATTGTATATGAGTGTCCTTATTTACAATAAATCTGTAACCAAAATCTACTGCTGTTCAGCATCAAAAACATTTCTGTGCAGCACCATTAACACTGCAATTAACCTGCTTATGTCGCCATTATACTTTCTTTATACTTTAACAGATTCAAACAATATATTAAATTTGTAAACAATAAACAAAAATATTCTACCATTGCTCACAAACAGTTTACAATCGTCCACAAACAATATACATCAGACTATTTACATTTGACACATAAGAACTGGGTAGGTCCTAATCAACTGTAACTTCCAATAATGTCAGGATAAACGTGTCTAAGAGCTACATTTGTCACAAAATAAAACAGGTAATAAGACCAGCTACCTATTTAGGCTACAAGTGAAATGGTGGCTTCCATTACAAATGGCTGTATAGTTAGCTTTTTCTCAATCGGTGAAAACACACTCTCTCACAACATTCGTGGTCTTTAACCTAAGACAGAAAAAGGTTTCTTGCCTTTATATGTACATTGCAGTGAGCACACTTGAACTACTAACCTGTTTTTTTAACAGCAAAGCAGAGACAGGAGACATGAGTTGCTTGGTCTGCAGGCTCTTCCTCGTCTGAGGCACAGAAGCGTTGCAACGGCCTATCGCACTCAGTGCTATCTCCCCCTTGTGGCAATGCCACAATAACTCTAAATGAAAGTGCAATACCACCATAAAATCAGGTCTTTTACATCAAAAATATGGCGTTATTTTTGTGCCACTATTCTGAGTGCACGTAAAAAAAATTTGCAGGTGCAAGTGTTGCATTTTGAGGAGAAATTTATTTTGAGTGAAGAAAAACTGAATTTGAGTGAACAGAATTCATTGCTGCATGCAGAAAATGTATTTCAGTGTTTGCTATTATTCACACACACGCACAATAGCAGCCCCTCTCGCTCAGGTTTTGCATTTGCGCTCGCTCGCAATGTGTTGCTTGCGCTCTCAACATTTCTGCCCGTGTGCACTCAACTCTTTCTGTACACCGTTATATTTGTGCCACAAAACCAGCCAATCACAGACTTGGATGCAAAAAAAAAATCTGATTGGCTGTTTTGGTCTCCAATCAGCTCGAAATGACGAAATGCAATATCCCAGAATCCATTTCGTCCAAAACTCAAACGAGGCAGCTGCGGAGAAACACGGTGTAGCGGAGTTTGAAATATTACTCTTTCTGGGTCACGAAATAAACTTTTAAGATATTGCATTTCATCATTTCGAGCTGATTGGAGACCAAAACAGCCAATCAAATTTTTTTTTGCATCCAAGTCTGTGATTGGCTGGTTTTGTGGCACAAATATAACGGTGTAGAGAAAGAGTTGAGCGCGCACGGGCAGAAATGTTGAGAGCGCGAGCAACACATTGTGAGCGAGCGCAAATGCAAAAACCGAGCGAGAGGGGCTGCTATTGTGCGTGTGTGTGAATAATAGCAAACACTGAAATACATTTTCTGCACGCAGCAATGAATTCTGTTCACTCAAATTCAGTTTTTCATCGCTCAAAATAAATTTCTCCTCAAAATGCAACACTTGCACCTGCAAATTTTTTTTACGTGCACTCAGAATAGTGGCACAAAAATAACGCCATACAAAAACCATTCACAAAAAAATTACAATTGTGACCATACACTTGTGGGCATCACAAAACCAATCGATCTGAGTCAAGTCGTGGCATTCCATGGCGAGTCGATCCGAGTAGGTACTAAAGGAGAAGGGCTACTGTAAAGCAGAGAGAGAGCTGCAGACTTACGTAAAAATTTCTTACATCACCTCAAGTGTCACTTTTTCAGCATGTTACTTTCACGTCTTTTTCAGTTGCATCTTGTTTTTTCATTTCTTAATAAACATAGTATACCTTCACATCTTTAGATAAAGACACAATTTACAATTATATTAGTTTGTATTTGCCGTTTGCTGAGCTAATTTCAGGATTGTACTGATATCTTTCAAGCTCAGATTAACGTTCGATATTACCATTACCTAATTATTACATATTACTAAACACGATGGCTGTTACTGTAACTGTGAAATAAAACCTTTTAAACTTTTTACATGACCTTTTACGTAACCATCTCAAGCCACCTCAAGCTTAACAATATCACAAGTTAATGTACTGTCATTCTGACTGTCATACTGACATCCCTTTCACCTTATCTGCTTGTTACGTGATGACCCTGATTCCAGGTCCAAACTTCTACTCCGTTAATTAAAGCTGTTGTCTTTTTAACGTGTGGTAATGCTTTTTACCTTGTTCTATTTAATATAAACAAGCCCCTAAAATTAATCTGTGATCATTGTAGGGATCTCTGACTTTTTATTAGCGCTATTCATGCCCATCACATCTTTAAGCTCAGTTTTTTTTTTTTAATCTAACAGTGTAACTTCAAGTTCACCGTTTGCCAGACACCAAATAAATGAATGCTTCAGAAAAGAATCACACAGAGGCTAGATAGGATTTGAATGGGTATAAGCAGATGAGGATTAGAAATTTTTCATAGAGAATAACGGAGACCAGACAGCATATTAATGACTAATCTTGTGTTGTGGACGGATCATATCAGGTATTCTCTTGACTAAAGTTTTTGCAGTCTTTAGTGTCCTTTCCCAGTAACATAATTGCATTTGCCTTCCCATCATGGGCCCTCACATTGACTTTTATTGAGGGAAAAAACCTCCATCTTCACTTCTCTTCATCTTCACTAATGTGTTTTTATTATTCTAACCATAGGTCTGTAGCTAGCCACCAGGTAGCACACTATTGTATTCCAGCTATACTAACTTTAGTAACCCTACAAACATTTTCTGTCTTCATTTATGTCTAAAGAGATAGCAGAGCTCCTTCACTTCATACAAATGATAGCCTGACTACTGTACATTATTTATTTTTCAGTTTATTTATATAAGCACATCCTTAAATTCAGACTCAGCACGTATATTAAAATCAGTAGCAAGTCCACTTTTATTTTGTAGCCAAAAAAAAAAAAAGAAATTTAATTGCAAAGTAAAGCAGAGGATATTTCTGTCCTAGTGACTCAGTCTTTCGCTGTCTCTTCCTGTCAGACACACACACACACACACACACACGCACACGCACACACACACACACACAGAGAGTACTCTAGCAGAAGGAGGTGAAAAGCTCTCAACTGAATTGATTGGCACTAAATGGCTCATACTTGAATCTGCTTCAAGCAACTAAGTTACCTCATGCTCTCATGCTAACACATGCACACTTTCAACATATTTAAATACACATCAATAATCTCTTCACCAATTTATCGCAGAACTACACGTACATACACACACGCATACATATGCATGTGCGCACACCTACACACAAACTGTGACGCTGAAGACTGAACAATAAGCTAAAAGTTTGTGTTATAAAGTTAACTTTATATCTAAGCATGTTGATGACATTATTAGTGGAGGTTGAATTTTTTAATAATTTTTTTAAATCAGACTTTCGTGATGTTTCAGTTAACTTAGATAATCAGTTTTTTTTTAATGCCCAGATAACTACCTGGAGGCATTTGGCTGCCATTGCGATACTTGCTTCTAGAAAGACTTTGTGCTGACCTGGCTCTTTATATGTTTACTGTTTTGTGTTGACACCTTCCTTGAATTTGTGATCCAGATGGGAGATAACAGTGCCGGGAGGGGGCTGCTGAAACGTGCATAGAATTACAGTTGTGGTGAGAAACAGTCTGCTGAGTCGTGTCTAACTCCGCTCTGAACACATCCTTTCATGTGTGCCTTTTCAGGGTATAGCCTGAAGTGCTGTTGCCCACAACACACCCATTCTCACAATGGTGATGGTCCTGGACAGATTCACATCTAGCGAACAGTATGAAAATGTGCTTGTGGGTCAAAGATTAGACACACCCATTTTAGTTTCATATGAAATTAAATTTGATGCGGACAAAAGGAAAAAAAAAGAAATATCCTGTCTCAGAGTGACACTGAAAAACTAGTTCATGCATTTATTACTTCTAGGCTGGACTTGTCAGGGGCTGTGTTGGTGACCCAGACTTATTTTGTATTTTTGATTCCTTGTGTTTCATTGGAAATATGTGAAGTTCTTGTGTTGTTATTATTAGTTAGGGTTTACTTGAGTTTGTTTCATCGGTGTCTCCATGTTTGAGCCTTTTCCTGTCTTCTGTCTTTATCTTCTCCTCCTTGGTTAACATTTAGTTATGCCCATGCTTGCGTCTCCCTTATATGTTCTCATGTGTTTCTCCCTGTGTTTCGTGTCTCCCCTGTCTGTCATGTGTTTCTTGTCTGCTCGTTTTATGTTGTCAAGCTTGTGTTATCAAGTCAATGTATCTCCATGTTTCCTGTTTTATTTTGAAAGTCTTATGTTTTCATATTGAGTATGTTTAGTTTTACTTTTCCCTGTGGCTTCATGATCATTTGTGTCAGCTGTGTCTCCCCAGGTGTTTCTACATCCCTCATTACCCTCCTGTGTATTTAAGTCCTCTGTCACCTTCTGTTCCTTGTTGGGTCGTCTGTTTGTCTTGTGTCACGTCTCTCCAACATTTCAGGTTGTTTCTATGCTTTCTGCTCAGGTGCATGTCCATTTTTTTTCCCCACATCATAATTCAACATACACCTTTTCAGATTCATGTTCATGCTCTAATGTCACGGTTGTCATAATTAATCTTAGTTTATTCCCAGTTTAGGTGTTAAGTTTTATCTCACTATTCTTTTTTGCCTTTGGTTATCATGTTTTTTCCTGGCCTCCAATAAACTGCTTGTTTTTTGTTAAATCAAATTCCTGCCTTCAGTGTCTGCATTGGGATCCTCTTAAATAAACACAAGGTCTGCTGCCACAGCTCTGTGACTGGACTACTGTAATTCATTATGATCAAAAAGTCCTAAAAAGTCCCTGAAAAGCCTTCAGGTAATCCAAAATGCTGCAGCAAGAGTACTGACAGGGACTAAACAGAGAGAGCATATTTCCCCAATATTGGCTTCCCTTCACTGGCTCCCTGTTAAATCCGGAATTCAAAATGCTCCTCACCTACACAGTCTTGAATAATCGGTCATAATCTTATCCTAATGACCTTGTAGTACCACAAAACCCCATTAGAGCACTTTGTGCTCACACTGCAGGCTTACTTGTTGTTCCTGTCTTCCTTTTCTCACCCCAGCCAGTCGCAGCAGATGGCCGCCCCTCCCTGAGCCTGGTTCTGCCGCAGGTTTCTTCCTGTTAAAAGGGAGTTTTTCCTTCCCACTGTCGCCAAAGTGCTCGCTCATAGGGGGTCATTTGATTGTTTGGTTTCCTCTGTATGTATTATTGTAAGGTCTACCTTACAATATAAACCACCTTGAGGCGACTGATGTTGTGATTTGGTGCTGTATGAATACAACTGAATTGAACTGAAAAGTCAAACTGTCTACTCAGTATATTGAAAATAACTAAATAAAATTTCAAACTACATGCGAAATAAATATGGTGCATATTTTCAAATAAGGAAACGAAATACCAATGGCAAAATGATTCCCATTTTCCCAATGGAGGATTGGGTCTTTTTTTTTCTTTTCTTAAGTGTTTAATCACATTCACATTTTTGTCCCAAATAGATTATTTTGGGTTCATTAGGACAATATCAAAAAGTCAGTAATCAAAGCAAAATAGAGGACTGAGATGTGCTGTAATATCAAATGGATCCCTGTAAACTATATAGTTCTAGAGCAAGTTGAGTTTTAACTTTTTCTTTTCACTTTTTCTTTACATTTACAAAGGTACTTGTTATTCAGACAAAATGACATGCTTTGTTTAAGCAGATAAATATTATGAATAACTGTGATTAACTTTATTGGTCAAACTCATAGTTTGATATATAATGCTAGTTCATAGTCTATTATGTATGTTGATGTAATCATTCAGTTTACATTTTTAGCAGCTGATGTAATGCAACACCATTACGTCATCATCATCCATTACACTATAGTGGTGTTGCCAGCATCAGTGTATAGATAACAGATTCATGGTATTTCTTAGAATTAATGAATGACACTTTTTTGCGACAAAGGTACAAGCGACAGCTCCAAATTAACTGCTCATCCAAACAAAAAAACACTTAAGAGTAGCACTCTGAAACCTAATTATTCCTATTTGTGTGACAAGTGTAGATGTCAAAACTAATCCTTAGCACAGTCTCAAAGATTGTATCTTGTGTTTTTCCTTGCAGGACCTCTTTCAGTCTGGATCTTTTGCTTTTTGTCTGCCTTCTGAGTTGCTTGTCATTCGCACTGACCTCTAACAAACAACCTCTTGCCTAGTGATAAAGTTTTAGTTAGTTGTTTATTTAATGTAAAAAGGAACCAGTATGTACTCTAATATATGCACAAAAAAAAGCCTTTACATTTTGCTACACATTTATTTTCAAAATTTGATAACCTATTACGTTTGTTTCAGGCAAACTCTGCTATTGTTTTCAGTGTGAAAATGTTGAGTAAAAGCCCTAGTAGCTTTCCTTGTTTGTTTTATACAAAGGTCACAGATGTTTGGATGCCTACTGTGGCGCCCAACACATTTAATGGGACTTTTACAGTAACACACCTTCTGGAGGCGATAACAAACCCTACAACAATGTCAAAACTGAAAAAGCAAGAATAATCAGGTACATGCACTTCATCCTTCACATACACACATATACACACACCAACATAAAGATGCCCCCATGCATGTACACACATAGTCTTCATCAGACTATTACATCCCCACATTGGTTGACTCCCTGCTGAGACACCTTCTGTTCAGCAGACAGATTCTACACGTTTACAGCTAATGGATCTCAACTGCCATATATTCACATCCCTTGAAAGAAATAAACTCAGTCTTTCTGTGTGTGGACTTTGTGTACATTTTCATCTGTTCATTTCTCCCAGATGATCTATATTGAACTTATGTGCAAGCTTCAGCACAGCCACTCAGCTCTGATAGCCACCCATGGAGGGAAGCTATTAGCTGCATGCTAAATGGTCCCAGTGAAGATGCTAACATTAGCTTGATCTCTCACTGCAGTCATCTTAATAAGCAGCATCATTACTTACATACGGAGTGATATATTGAGATGATGCAATATCAAATAACTGCATTTTTTTTGAACATCTTTGTTAGGTTACAGGTGCACAAGCTTTTAAAACTTTCACTCAGGTCCACTGGACAATAACATAATGCTTGAAACTGTATTTCTGTAACATATTCATACACGTGAACGTATGGCATCATTGCAGAAATAATAGTACGGTCCTCGGGCATTTGGACAACCACACAATTTTCTGTAATTTTGTCTGCAACACAGATTTTAAAATGAAAACAAAACCTTGTAGCATACTATAAAAATCAACGTGCAGGAACATGCAGAGAAGTTATTTAACCTGTATGTTATATCAGCCATTTGTTATTTATTTGAACCTCTAATGCCGTCCAATAAATACAGCTCATACTTCCATTTTGATGTACAATGAGAACAAAGCAGCCTTTTCCAACCACTATTTACTTCATAACTTGCAAGATGATATTTTTATGATAATTCTAACAAACAGCAGAGATGCAAATTAAAAGTAAAAGAAAGAAATTGAACAAGGACATGAGTTCATGATGATGAAGCGAAGGTCAGGCTTAAAACACAACTAGGTTTAACAGATTTTTTTCTTATTTGTGACTCTTATTTTGCATACAAACATGTTTTGCAGAACTCCAAAGGACCAGTCTGACAAGCTGCCAGGTTTTTACATGTAAAACTGGCTACATCTATGGGGAAATAGTGGAAAGATTTAGTTTTTAAAACTGATTCTTAAAAAAATCAGTATTGCTTCATATTTAAAACAGTTTGTGCACTTCATACACATATTCCTTCGAAACAAACTAATACTGTCACAAAAAATGTAAAACATCATGTATTAGTCTTGCATGTGCCAAACCTTTATATACCTTTCTCTGTTAAGATGTCCAAGTCACCAAGCGTCGGTTCAGATTTGCCGGTCACATCCTTCGGCTACCGGACCCGAGACCTGCCCGTGTCGCGGTTCTGTGGAACCCGAAGAATGGAAAGAGATGACGAGGAAGACCTAAAATAACATGGAGGAGGACTTTCCTTGAAGATTTACGTTCAGTCAAACTGTCATGGGATGAAGCAACAACTGCCGCGATAGACCGAGTTCGATGGTGTTCTCTTGTCGCCCGATGTGCCAATCGGCGCGGGAGGATCTAAGTCTAAGTAAGTCTGTTAAGATACCTGTGATTTGTGGGAATAATACGAGAGCTACATCATCTATGCTCCAGATTATACCATAGCACTTAAAAATGAGCTGCCTCTATGGTCCTCGGTTACTAAAAGTACTAATGTACTGCTCATGTTTGAAAAAAAAGGTTCAAAGCCTTTTGTATTTATCAATCTTGTTTCCTCATTTCTGCTTGACTTGAGGCTGAAGGCAACATTAGTGTCTACTAGCATGGCAGTAGTTCCAACAGAACTGGAAGTAACTGGGATACAGAATGGGTAATATCCAGACCTGTATTTTCTAGATCATGCTTGTCAACAACTGATTAGAGGAACTTGCTGGGTGCAACACATTCCTTCTTTGACAGGCGTATGATATTGTGTGTTTATAAAGAAACAATATTCCCTGATGGTTGTGGCCTCTTTCAGCAGGATAATGCACCTTATTCCTAACAAAACGGAACAGTTTGAGGTGTTGACTTCGTCCGTCGGATCCACGGAGGCCCCACTTGCAACTTCCCAGACTTAAAGGATCTGTTGCTAACATTTTCATGCCAGATACCACAGCACACAGGGTATAGTGGAGTCTATGCCTCGTCGGGTCAGGGCTGTTTAAGCAGCAAAAGGCGGACCAACAGATTATTATGCAGATGGCCATAATATGCCAGGTCAGCGTATATCCCAAATACATATGCCCCTTATGTGAAGACCATCTGTACTTCGTTTGAAAAAGTGTAAAGTTTAAATAAACATCCATCTAGAAAAATGCAGAATTAGAAAGCTACTCTATATGTTTATAATTATTTTCACTTTTATATATAGCTATGCCGTATATTTATGGCACTTCTCACCAAATGGAAAGAGCTAAATGGGACAAAGAAGACATTCAGGCCAGTAAAAAAATGTTTTTCTCTCACTGACATTTGAGTCATTTTCTGGCATTAAATATGCGATTCTATCCAACACCCACTCCTCCCTTGTGGCTCCGGTATTTAGGGCTACACTTTGAAAAGGAAATAAATGTTTAATTAGTCACTGTAATAAATTGTTAACAGTTGTTTGTGCCACTTATTCTGGTCTTGTCTTGTTTGTATTGCTCTCGTTCTGGTGTACCCGTGTGCTTTTACACCTTGTGGCTTCTCTTCGGTCTAAATAAGTTATGAGAAATACTGAAACGTGGTTCCAAAGAATGAGATGAAATATTATCTTGATTGTAGACGCGCGGTCTCTCCTTTCCTGTTGCCAGACCTGCATGCTTCAAAAGGACACACTGAATGAGTACATTAATCAGAATCCATTTATTAGTACCACTTTGGATGAGATGAGCATGTGTGTGTTGGAGTGCATGTATTCATGGACGTCAACTTTCAATTCACTTGGAACACTCAGTCCCACACCCACTGACAGCCATGCAGCACCCTTACTGAATAAACCATCACAATAATTCATCTTAGTATTAACTCATCACTAATTCATAACTCTCCAATAGACACTGCTTAGATACATGAAATGAGGAAGGAGGAAAGAAGGGAAACATGATGTGTGTTTAGAGGAAGAACAAGACAGAAAGATAAACAGAAAAGGTGAGAGGAGCAGGTCTTGCTCAGTGCAGCACGAACCTGGGAAACCCAGTGAGACTGGTCTGCTTAGACATTTCAACTAAATTGGCTTTCACTCTGAGGCCTGCAGACATTTTATTCATCTCATAAGAGGGCAGGATGCCAATATGGCCATTAAGGAGGTATTTCCTTTACAACAATTAGCTCTCATACCATGTTACCTCATTTGTCATTTGTCGAGCAGCTCGCCTTTCAATTTATTTATATGCTGAAAGAAGTAATGAATAAAAGGACAGGATTTCATAACCACCTTGCGGTAGAGGTTCCCTGGAACAACATTCATTGAAGTAATTTCATCATTTCATTTCATGTAGCATTCTTTATCCTTTTTGTTAGTGCTTTATTCATTTTAATACGTTGGTTCATAAAAAGATGCACATTGTCGCCATGTCTAATCCGCTGAACTTGTGAGGTTTGTAGCGGTTTCACTAATGACGGCACATTATGCAAATGGATTGGCAAATGCCACCATACTCCTGGCTTGACATTAAATTGATTTTCTACAAATAGTGATATAACTGTATTCTAAAAGCATGCATCATTATCATCCTGCATTCTCAGACCAGCAGAAATCAGCTTACACAGACATAAAACCGAGCCTCGATAACACATGCACAGTGTTCCTATTTCAACCTTGCCGCAGTCTCAGCTGTCAGTCACTCTCATTTGACAAGCATGACTCACACCTACGTCTCCTCTCATTGGTCAGCGGCATTTCATGACTAACCTGTCGTCTGAAGAAAGTGGACAGCAGTTACTGATGGGCATGAACCAGTGATAAAGGATTAGATTGTGTATGTCAGAGGGTGTATCGGGGGTCGATGACTCAAGCCAAGGAGTGTCTAAACTGCTCTGCTCACCACTTACGTGAAACACCATCTTGTAAGAATAGTAACACTATATCTCTTTTATTTTTGTGTACACATTATTGTTAATGGTATTTTATATGTAAGTGTATTGGTACCAAATATTTTTGACTGTGCTATTAAGATGCTTGAACAGAGCATATCTGATGAGGGTTCATGTTTCTGTTCTTATGCTAATGAACAATAATATACTGTAACCTAAACTCTATTTCACACATTTCTTCTGTTTAATAAGGCTCTGATGACCTGACAAAAGATCTTTGGGGAACTGATATTTGCATATACAATGTACGTGCTCAGTCAGTCGGGAACATGATGAACCAATACACATATTATTTAGTTGGACTAAAAAAGAAAAAAAGTAACTCAGGATATCTTACCAGCAATAAGCAGAAGATACATTTTTGCAAATTCCTCAGACAGCCAATAGAAACATTTATTATCATGTAAGCATTCTCATACCTATCCAATGTCTATATAGTCAATTTCAGAAGGCTTAGCTGAATGTTTGACCAGTGATGGCTCTCTCAACTACCTTGTCAGTGGCAGCAATGTTGCCAACAGGGTTGATAATACAATAGCCCTTTTAATTTATCTGGCCAGCAAAAGAGGTGTTACATTGATGAGCATGGTGATATTAAAAAAAACTGAAGTTTTCTTTCAAATGAAAGTACAATAAGCTGTGAAAACAAGCAAAAAAAAATACAGTACACAGAGAGCATTTTTGCAGCAAGGACGCAGCTGTCAGCACTGAACTTCATTTGTATATAGAATACATGCTGCCAGAGCAAAAACAGCTGCCTGAGGAGACAGATCCTAATGCTCTTGCCACTGGATGCCAAATAACAAATAATGAATAGTTGCCACAGATCCACTTTCATTTGATACTGCTGCTGTTACTATGAACCGACTATGCAATCATGCCATTATTTTATAATCATGCTCTTTCCTGTATGTTTTGTATAGTTATTAAATAGTAAGAAAAAAATGTTTAAATATTTTCCTTTGGACCTTTGCTCTTTGCCCAGCAAGAACACAGCAGCATCTCTGATCTGATCCAATCAAACTTCAGTCTAAAATGTTTAAGACAAATGGAAGTAACCTTTTTAGAAGGCAAAGAAGCATGTATACAGCAGCAGCATGATATTAGGTTTGGTAAGAAAAAAGTTAAGATTATAAAAAGTTCTGTCTACTTTTTATTTTTTTTATTTTAAATTGCATAAACTGACAAAATCTGTGCAACTTGTTAATAAATGTATTTATACTGGCCACCTTATTAAATTTAGTTTCTGCCGCAACAATGATAATAACTACGAGAGAATAAATTAGAAATTTTAACAAAAAAAAAAAAATCTGTAATGAATGCTGTGCGCAAATAATTATTTTAAGCTGCTATGGTTTTTGTGTTCATGCAGACCCCAGACATCTTCAGTGAACTTTGCTGATCATGAAAATCCACCGGGAAACATTTTGTTCAGTTGGTTGTTTTAATTATTTATTTTTTTGGCTTTTGATGTCTTATTATGTTTAGCTTTTTCTCCAGAGAGATTCTCAGAGATATTCTCTCAAATTTGCATTTTTTTTATTGTTTTCTTCAAAAAGGAGTGCTACTGTGGAGTCCTCTATCAGAGGGATGACAAAAGACCTTCTGGAGGTTGAAGTTGCCGTCTTGTTGGAGGGTAATATACACTATTCTCTGTATATATAATATTCAGAATCAGAATACTTTATTGATCCCTGGGGGAAATTATTTTTTTGTTACAGTGCTCCATATTAGTCATTAAGTCATGAGGAATGATTGGAGCTGATGTTTGGTCTTCTGTAAACCCCCATTGCCATGACGCAATTCAGTCCTTGTGGTCTTTTTGCTGTACTTGTCACCATCATTCCATATATATTATATTGCCAAAACTATTCACTCGTTTACTTTCACATGAATACAAGCTTGAGTGACATTCCTTCCGTAATCCATAGGGTTTATTATGTTGGTCCACCCAGTGCAGCTAACAGCTTCAACACCTCTGGTAAGGCTTTGCCAGAAGGTTTAGGAGTGTGTTTATGGGAATTTTTGACCATCCTTCCAGAGTACATTTCTGAGGTCACAAACTGATGTTAGAGAAGTCCTGGCTTGCAGTCTCCACTCTAATTCATTCCAAATGTGTTCTATTGGGTTACAATCAGGACTGTGCAAGCAAGTCAAGCTCTTCAGCGCCAAACTTGCTTTTTGCACTGGTGAACAGTCGTGTTGAAACATGAAGAGGTCATGCCCAAACAGTTCCCACAAAGTTGGGTGCATAAAATTGTCCAAAGCATGCTGCAAGTTCCCGAGTTCCTTTCACTGGAACTAAGAAGCTAAGCACAACTCTTGACAAACAACCCCACACCATAATCCCCCCTTCACCAAACTTTTGACTTGGCACAATGCAGTCAGAGAAGTACTGTTCTCTTGACAACCGCCAAACCCAGATTCATCCATCGGATTGCCAGACAAAGAAGTGTGATTCGTCATTTCAGAGACTATTTCTCCACTGCTCTACAGTTGATTGGCAGCATGCTTTACAGCACTGTATCGAATGCTTTGCATTGTGCTTGGTGATGTAAGGAAGCAGTTGTTTGGCGACAGAAACCCATTCCATCAAGCTCACTATTCTTCAGCTAATCTAGAGACCACATAAAGCAGCATCAGCTCACCCCACTGTGTGATTTTATGTGGCCTACCACTTCTTGGCTGAGTAATTAGACTTAGAGACTTAGACTTAGAGCTTTTTATTGTCATTGTGCAGTTTCTTGCACAGCGAAATTGGGTAACTTAGAACTATGAATCATAAAATGTTTGGTCAATTTAATGTAATGAACTTTGTGTATGTTATGTTAACTAAATGACTAAATGTAAAATTCTATGTTTGTCCAGTATTTTTTAAGAAGTTGAGTAAAGTTCAAAAAGCTGTAAAAGTTGTTATTAAACTTTTTTGAGGTTGCTAATAGATGTTTCCCCCATATTGGGCCCCCTTTTGTTTTCTATGTGCAAGGATTTCTGATATCGATTGAAATGTGTCATTTGCAAAGGCCGTTAAAACGGCCACCTGTGATAAGTGGTGGCTATAGTCATGGGGAAAAATAATTTAGCACATGGTGGCATTGTTCAGAAATGTTTCATAGATTAGTGGGTTCCACAGTCAGATTTGCATTCTTTGAAAAAGTACACATTTTCTGTGTAGTTAAATTACAGCCCGAATCATTGATAGACATTAATTGTTCCCCATTAGGCTAATCTCAGTCATGACTTTAGGAAGGAACACAGCATGTCTGAATGAGTATAATTATCCTAAAGAGAAGACACCATAGGTGACTTGTCAGTGAGTCCTTTTATTCCTTTTTGTTTCAGAACCTGTGAGAAACAAGAACCTTGTTATGGTGATACATTCCAACAGAGTTTACTTAGTTTTTATGTTTACTTTTTGATGTACGGATATTACCCACTGGGGATCAGCTGTAGGGAAATATGCTGTCTTCAGTTTTCAGAATTCTATAATTGTCTTTACTTTCACAGTTTCAGGTTAATTTTCTCAGTGAAGTCTCTATGAAAAACAATTTAAAATGTCAGAACTATACCATTCGATGAAGGTTACAGTCTATTTTTTTGTCTGACTGTTTCCACTTTTTAAGTATAGGCTCAGTCATGTGCTTTAAGATTTATTCAGAGTCTCTGCTGTGTTTTGTCACATTTTGTTTATATTAGTACACTCCTTTCCTGTTCTCTTCTATTTTGGAAGACTGAGATTGCTGCTTCTTATTTTAAATGGACCAACCGTCTTAAGTCTCACTATAAAACTAAAGAAATTATTAATATGCTTGCCATTTATTGACTTAAAATATTTAATTTAAACCTGGTCTAGTGTAATAAGCTCATCTTTATAGAGTCTTTATGTAGAGCGCGAGGGTGAAACACAAATGTCAGTCCAGTGTAGCTGTATCACATCTATTTGAAAAGGAAACAAGTGATATTAGTTTCTTGTCCTGCAATATTAAATATCCCAGTCTGACTCATACATTTTTAATCAGCTACATCTAAGAAGTCAGTTAGACAAGCTTTGGGCCAATAATGTCTCTCAATTTACACTGAGCAGGCTTATATTAGCAGCAGGTCACATTTTAAATGTTACCTTATAATTAATGTATGATCATGAATAGGGCGTCTTCATTATGAAGTAATATTTAAATTTTCTTTTCCCTCTGCATCATACCATTCAGGTACTGTTAAAGCTTTAGAATACATTTTTCATTTATTCATGCTTGATTACCAAGTAACAAGTAAGTGCTGTTAAATAAGTATAAAATGAGGATTAGCATGTAGCGTGGCAATTTATGGATCTGCTTTTAAAAACGTTAACGTAACACAATTTTGTATATTAATTAATTTAGTGCAGTAGGAATAACCATGAAAGAATGTGCCAGCGCCTTGTTACAATGTTTTCTTTTTTAAAGGATACAGAACATCCATTTGTGTGAAAAAGAGAGTGAGAAGTAGATTTGTGTGTTTGTTTGTTTGTTTTGAGATATATCTACGAGCCAACATCTGATCCAATCTGTGAGACGTAGGTGTTATAACTGAATATCACAACAATCATAAATGTTTTTTATGCCAAATATTCAAATAAATATCAAGTGATATGTATTATTTATGTGGATCATACCCTTGATCATGGGACCACTGAGCAAGAATAACTTTGTAGAGGTGTTTTACATCATTACCTCTGCCATTAGTTTGAGGATTTTTTTTTTTTTGATTTCCATTCAAAACTGCTTCAGGTGTGTTCGGGTTTTTTCCTTCATGTAGTGTTAACTTCGAATCCCTGAACATTGTAATTGGCTTCAAATTCTGTAACTCTCTATTCCTTTCTTTAAGCCAGACTTGGTCGACTTACTAGTGTACCTACGTTCATGTCCCATTGAAAGATCCACTTCTGGTTAAAAATTAACACCTTTACAGAAGCCCAACATATCATCAATCTATCCTTTGATATAACACACAATTCATCAGTGACCACACACTGCCATGTCCCTGATGCAGCAAAGCATCCCCAAATCATAACATTTACATCACCATGCTCCACACTTCTATCCCTCTTCAAAAGTTATTTTCCAAATGGCCTGGTAGTTGTTTAAGACTTACACCTTTTTGAAATGAATCCCCTCACAGCTGAATTATTTATTATTAAGATTTTTTTTTTTGAGTTGTTTAAGGGAAGTTTAATATGGCTCTTTGGAATGTGATTTTATTTGCCATAAGTACAGTCATATGTCTCTTAAAGTTAAATAAGTCTTTGGTTATTCAAAAATTAAACATGTTCCATGGCATGTAGTTATTTTCTTTTGTTTGTTTGTTTGTTTGTATGTTTGACATGATTGTATTCTGTCTTTATGGGCTTACTGGTGAGGATAATGCTGAATAAACCTGCGCACAGGCAACACAGGCTTATAATTGTCACCTAAAATAGTTTCTGTGTGTTAGTGTGATTGTAGCCAACAGTTTTAGGTAGTCATCTTCATGCCACTTTTAATAATGGCAAAAAATCGCTTGGAGAGCCATTATGGGAAGCTGTGGAGTCAGCAAAGTTTGTGTAGGGGGGGGGGGGGGGGGGGGGGGGTGGTGTCTGAGAATGGTGATGTAGGAAGTCGGGATGTCACTCTTGGTTGTGCTGCCAACTCAGCTGGTACTTTCTTCTACACACTACAGTGGATAAAAGACACCCTCACACCTAACGCCACTACCACACACACACACACACACACACACACACACACACACACACATATTCCAACACCCTCTCTTTCAGTCATACACTTTAAAAACCTGTCTCTCTGGGTGTGAAATAACTTCTCTCCTGGCCGACTTCACATAGCGCAGTAATTGCACACCTTCGGCACCCACCCCCACTCACTTGTCATTCTCCGTCAGGCTTCTCCTATGTCTTCCTTAAATGGTTACTCATCATGAAAATGCTGTAAAATGCAGAAGATACACTTACGCTTCATTTCCCCATAAAACCCTAATATTTACTACACTAAATATGTAAAGAATATTCTTCTATTTTCTACAAATCACAAATCCCTTCTGAAACATGCACAGAGCCCCAGTTTATAGACATGATGCTGCTTTGAGCTAAATGCTAACTTACTGTGTTTTCTCAGATTTTTCATCAAAACAACGATTATTAACTTATTTTAGTGATCATCAGATGTTAGCGATAATTAGGCTGATCATCAGATTGAAATACAATAATGCAATGCACAATGCATACTGGCAGAAATGTAACTTTTTCTTCTTCAGATTTGGAAAAAAAAACAACCACACACACAAAAAAAGAAAACTGGAAGCAAACATTTTTTGAGATATTTCACAAAAATTGGACCATATGGACCAAGCATATATAGATGTCACCATAAAGGACACTGCTTAAAATAAAGTGTTACGGCCCTAGCTGGGCCTCCTGATACTGCCCTTGTGTGGGCGTGGTGTTTTTCTCCGCCTCCTCCTCTCTTGCTCCACCCCTCTGTCGCTCTCTTGCTCTTCTCTCTCCCCAGGACACAGCTGCTGCTCATTGGACTCATTTACCACCTGGGCCCAGTCAGCAATCACCTCTCTGAGGTCATATAAGCTGGGGATGAGCTGTGAGCAGGGTGGGGTGTTCCCTGCCTGAAGTGTGGAGTTGTGGAAACAGTATAGCTGCTTTACGTGAGTAGTGTGGGCTTGTGGGCCTCGGCAGCCGTAAAGCTAGCTGCTGCTAGTGATAGGGTGAGCTTGTGGGCCCCTGTAAGTGCCTCCTCGTGGTGTGGAGTTTTTGTTTGGTTGTTGTGCTCTTTGTTGTTGCAACCTTTTTTCCGTTTTCCAAGTGTTATTGGTAAAACGGCGTTGCCGGCTCTTTATGTTAAGATTATCTATAATAAAGACTATTTTATTTACTAAAAACACCTGTCTGTTTTCCTTTCATTCTGTTCTGGACTCATTTGTTACTGGTCCCCTCACTTGCATGCCTAGACCCCTTCGGGGGGACGTAACATAAAGCTCCACTGAAACAGCAGCACTATTATAAATATCATTTTATTTTCTTGAATGTTTGGATAGAAATAGGGTCAGTGTTGGACGTGTCTGTGTGTGATGTGTACTGATCAACACCATATAGAACTGATGGTGCAACATGCTTTCTTCAACAACAGCAACTGCAAGTTGTGCTAAAATGTCAGGTGTGTCAGAAAATTCTTTTTCAGTTGTTTCATTTTATTTATTTTTCATTTTATTGCTTTTAATAAGAATGTCAGTGTAAAGTGATGACATACATTATGTACATTTAATATCTTGAATTTTTGTTTTGGTACTAAAATGAAAATAAAAAAAAATGTTACTGATTATCTTTCTTAACATGTTCTTTTCCCTTTCTTAAACCATTTTATTCATCTGTTTTTACTCAGCCTTTCCTCTTTTCTCGTCATCTTCTTGTCTCCATGTTTGTTCCATTGTTTTCACCATGACCCATCACCCCCACCCCCTCTCATTTCTTAATTTCTTTGCTTTTTCATTTATTTCCTTTTCTTCCCTTTGGAGCTCCCATGCAGCATTCTGCTTCAGCTACTGCTGCTCTTTTGTGATAAAGGTATAATATGCAGGATTTCTCTAAACAACAATGTATAGACTCATACAAAAGTAATCCTTCTCAATCATCACTTTTGAACCACTACAAGTGTGGAATTGTATTAATCTGCAGGGATCCTGCCTAAGCCTGAGGAAAAAGTTCCTTATTATTTTCTTTTGTTCCTTTTTTGCCATGTTTGGAAAGTTTCTGAGCTGCACATTATAAGCAGTGGGTCTGTAGACACCAGCCAATAAAAGGGCTCATGGTGTAAGAAGGAAGGCATGCTAATATTCTTCTTTTCTTAAAACGGCGTGTACCATTTTGTTAAGGCTGAAAAACATATAGTGACGATATATAAAAGTTCAATCAACAGTGGCCGTGCTATTAACATGCAACGTTTGTTTCACAAAAGTAGATGCTCAGCTCATCAGAATCCCAGTTTAACTACCCCCACCAATTAAAATCTGGTTTTAACATTTGTAACATGCTCATATTGTGTTTTTATTTATAGATGTGCTGAAAAAAAGATAAAATCATAAAAATCATGCAGCTGGAGTTTATTACATGAAAGACGGAACTAATCCCATCAACATTCACAGGCTGGCTAACCACTTTGAGATGTGAATTAGAAACAAGTTTTATCCGACATAAGCAACACTAACCTATAGGAAAGTTTGTTTGTCTCAGTCAAACTGAGCTGAAATATAACAAAGTCTGAAATAAGCTTACAGGATTCATTAGCTGAAGCAGCTGGTTGTTCTAAGAAATGCTGTGTCTGTTTCCCCATTTCCATCAAATTCACTTGTTTTTTATACCCCTCCTTCTGAGCAGTCAAAGAGCACGCTCTCTCCTTCAGCTTCTGCACTGTCTTCCTGCAACTTTCATCTCATCAGGCCATCTCCTCTTTGAGGTCTGTTTCTAGAACACACATGCACTTCTATTGTTCCTTACTCCTTAAGTCTCCAGGGTCTCCACATAGACTTTAGTGTGAGCTCCCCATTTTCTCTTTGACCCCTTTAAAAAGAGTCTTTTTTTTCTTGAACTTCTACTGTCTCTATCTATCTTCCAGCAGATGAACCTGCTTCCTTAGAGGTTAGTTAGCCTACTTGAAAGAATGTACCTACTGTACTTAATTAAAGTCCTTACATAACCGAGTCTGGTTCAGTCTCTATGTGCTGCATACTGCAATTATGACAAAAGCCTGTTAGTCTCTTTTAAATTAAAAACTGGGTAAATAGGTAAATTAGTTAAGCTCTGAATATCACAATTACACCATCGTGGTTTGTTTATTTATTTTTTGTCTGCCAATGTTTTTCAGACTTGCTGATGTGAAGATTGCTGGCAGCTATGTGTGAGGTGGAGCTATACAGTGAGGATCTGTGCTGGTGTTTACATTTGGCACAGCAGCTGACAAATGAGATGAGTCTATTTTTTTTTCTTGGTGTGAATGTTCAAACCAAGAAGCACAGTTGTTATTTGTAATAAACAAGCACAAAAGACCTTGTTATTCACAGTTTAGTGTATACTATTGGAATTAAAGTAAATACATAAATAAAAAGTATACTTGCCAATGTTCATTTGTCAATATGTAACTGTGTTTTTAGTTTGGAAAAGAAAATGTTAAATTACAATAAATAACAACTGCCCCAAAATGTGGCCTACTATACCACCATCAGCATTGGGGTAAAGCATCATATTACAGACATTACTTTGAAATAGAAAATTTAGATTAATTGCTTTACTTACTTACAAAAAAACATATTTGCTTTACAAATCTGTGAATTCTTTTTTAGAAATATTATCATTATTTTTTCAAGGATTTTTTTTCTAGGATTTTTTCAAGGGTAAAATATGTTACATTGTTTCAATTTTGTATTAGTTTCTTCATAAAAAAGAAACAATAGAAACCCAATAGGATGAAGAAGAAAAAAACATTAATGTTTCTCTCTTCAGCTGTCCTGAATATGTCCATTCAGGACAGCTGGCAAGATAGCAAAGACAGGACAGCCTTGGCTTCACAGACGTTGTCCTTTTTCCTTATATTTGTAAATGAAAAGTAAATTAAAAAGAATTAAAAAGAAGTAGAAATAGCACATGGGTTAATTTAATAAGTGACTGTCAGTTGCAAAAAACTGTATTCAAACTGAATCAAGGACACCTAAAAGCTAAGTACAGCAGTTCCACAATACCATCCAAAGCTGTCATTCCAAAGAAAATTATTGACATTGTTGCTGGTTAACTTGTGAATGAGAGGCCAGAAAAATCAAGTTGATACTTTTAATAATTCAAAAAGAATCCTTCTTTGACAGTGTCAGGGACCAAGCAGTAAAATATAGAGGACACAGGTGTTTAATTCAAGAGTGGGGTTTTATTTACCCAAAAATATGAAAAAGAATTAACAAATCCAAAACTTAGACAGGCAGACCAGTGAAAGAGGTTGACTCAAGAAACAAAACTCAAAATAACAACTAACAAAACCTCAAACAAACATAAGACAAACTAACCTGCTTAACTAACACATCAGGGAACTTAAATACTGGTTTAGCTGAACCATATGACACAAAATGGGAAGATGAAATGGGTGCCACTTGGCTATAACCAACTAACCCAAAACAATTAAGCAAACTCCAAGCACCCACCAGGCAATAAAGCTTGTTGTTCAGTTCAATGAGACTGTCAGGAGTACTTCAGATCCCTCAGCCCTTTGACATACCTATTGCCAACCAGGAAGAAGAAGCCAAACCCCCAGGTAACTTAAACAAAGTTACCCGGGGGTTTGGCTACCTGGGGGGTTTTAATACAACATAAAACAGAAAGTTGGCCTTGCAGTGTTGATATGTGTGCACTCCATATAAACACTGTAAGTTGGTAAGTTGTGAAGAAACAATATATTGGACAATGAGTAAACTATATGTAAAGTAGTGACTGCAAAGTAGACTCATTAAAGCAAACTAGTGGTGAGGTGCGGGTCTTACCATATGTGGCTTGCCATCAAAGACAGTAACACTGTAATTTGAATGGTAACAATCTTTTAGTGCCACCAATTATTTTTAAGCAAAACTGTAAACCAATCAGCACAACAATAATCGTGAGTAAAGAGTGTCAGGATAAGGTGTCTGTTTCTGAGTGCACATCAAACGCGTATTAGTATCTTTTTCACCGAAAGTATGCTAAGTTGTTAAAAAGCCATACTTAAAATGTATTCATTTGCTCAGACTGCCCACACTCACTTTTTCCTTTAATGAGCCAAGTGTCATTGGGATCAGTGACGATGATAGCAGAAGCTAGAGAGCAAAATGAGGAGGTCTATCAAAAGTACTGTAGCTGTGCTCTAACTTTAGTCACTTTATCCTTGGCTGAATGGAGTCAAATGTTATTGCCCATGACAGGAGTGGGTTTGAGATAGAAATCGCTTAAAAGGCAAGAATCTGTTGAGGCGGGTGCTGGGTGAAAAAGATCTAATATGTCTCGCTGCTCTTTGCCTGTCACTCTGAATTCAACCCCTTTTTGTTTTTTCCACACTCATTCTCTTCACCTACTCTTTTTCAGCTCATCTTCGAAGCTCACCTCCCACTCACATTTCTTCAAAAAGTAGGAACCGCTCACGCACCATCACCCTCGCCAACATCTTCTTCATCAGCACCGTCACTGTCCTCATTGTCATCCTCTTTTTGGTTACACTCGCAGCAGTTTTGACTTTAATTGGCAACTTGAAGTAGTGTCAGAAGTTGCCCGCTTTTCCCCAGTGAGGCGACCTCCTCGTCTTCATTCTCTCCTCCTTGTAGTGTTCCAAGTTGTGTCACTGTGGCTTATTGTGAGTAATTTGCCATTGAAGATTCCTCAGCAAACGAGCAGTGCAGTGCAGTCGTTCCCCTAGAAAGCAGTGTTCTTCCTCAGAGCTTCGAAGAGGAAGGTGTCAGAGTGTGTGATGATTTGGATTAGAAGCCTAGGTTGGGAACTATGAGGACATGATGAAACATCATATGCTTTCTGTTTCCATCTTGCTGATAAAGCACAAGAACTGGTTAAGAAAAGTGCTTGTGTAGCACTTCTTGTATAGATCACAATCTTTCCTGAGCCCTAGTTACAGAGTGCAACAAGCACAGCGCCATTGATATTTAAATGTTTGACTAACTTCAGCTCAGGCTGAATAAAAGCGCTTGGCGAAGTTATATACTGCATGTGCACTTGGATGAAAAAACATAATTCAAACACTTCCTCCACTTAGACAAGAATAAAACCACTTAAAATAAAAAAAGGCTTGATAAATAATAAATAAATAAATAAATTTAATGGCATTTACTGGCACATTTAACCAGAGTAGCTGTAATGATATAAAATCAAAGAATTGCAAATTCAATAGCAGAACGTTTGACAAGCTTTTAGTTTTGGTCTTTATAAATGTCAAACTACAGACTCCATCTTTTAGTAACTGGCGATTAAATTGCTCCAGCAGACTTGAATATTACTTATTTAGTTCCTAGTTTTAGAACACGCACACACGCGCACACACACACACACACGCACGCACACACACACACACACACACACACACACACACACACACACACACACACAGCCCGCATAGAGCTTTCTTTAATGAAGACCAAAAATTAGCCTTAGAAATTCCCTGGATCACTGTCAAAAGAATCATCCACTTTCAGATTCTTCCATCTCTCTAACAAACATTCATAAGTGGTAACACTTTAAAACAACTACACACTATTAAGCATTAGTAATATACTATTATATTTAAGTCATCATTCAAAGCTTTACTCCTCGTGAAATTAAATGATGTGGCATTGTTTAATATATTTTGTCTTGCTCTTCTATATCATGTTGATGGCATTTCATACTTTATACATGATGGATTAACTATTTCTAAATAAATTATTACATTAAACAAGCTATTTAGGAGCTGTCAGACATTTATAGTGTCATTCAGTAAATCTAAGTAATGATTTAAAATGATTAACAAATATTTATTTGGATTCAAATTTATATATATACAAATTATAAAATGAGCTAATTTGTAACTTTATTAGTTTATACGTACTTAAGTATTTTTTGTGACTTCATCTAAAGTGAAGACCATCTATAACATACTAAACAATTATAAAATACACTGAAAGGCCAGCAGCACGTCAACACTCCAACAAGACTCAGCTATTGTCAGGATAAGAAAAGGAGACTAACAAAGCACAAAACGAAAGACAATATACAAATATTTATTACAAGATGCAAACATAACCCTTGTGATGGTTGCAAAATATAAAAATGTAAGTAGGACTAAAGTCTGAGTTCATAATGTGCTATCTGCTTGCTTTCTTCCATCCAAATATATTATACAGCTACAAGCACACATCCCACTATGGCAAAGGGCCTGGCTTTAGGACTGAGCATATGGCCGGTGGCTATTGGGGGAGAAAGAGGAATGAGGGGTGAGAGAAAAAGTGATAGCACCAAAGCTGGCAGAGGAAATGCTTCACTGTCAGTTTATGTGCCAGCTTGAGCAGCAGGAACACACACGTGATGTATACGCACAGAGACGGTGTACAAAATCCACTCCTTACCGCTATACGTTTGCAAAAATTCTACTGTGCCACACATTTTATGGGCTCTACCTACAGTCGCACTTTTACCCTTGAACACTCAATGAACTTTATTCATTCCATCATGCTACGTGAGGCATGAGATGTGTGTGTACACATGTGCGTATCTGTATTCGACAGGCAACAGAGCTAGCTTGGTTTAGTGGCAGGCTCATGGGTCTTGTCAAAATGCGCGTGAGAAAATACAGAGTGACAGATGTAGCCTTTCTGCTCTTTCACTCTAACATGGTTATTCTCCCACCTCCCGCTTCACTGATCTTCCCCATACACATTCACATAAGCACTCAAGCTCAGTCACTTTAGTCACTGCGTGACCACACACACGCGCACACAGAGCCTTACAATTCCAATGCTTCTTCACTAGCTGCAACTCTTACCACCCAGCTTGTTTTAATGTGACACTGGAATGTGGGAATTTTCAGAAGTTGAGATTGTTGACATTTTTTTTTCTCCTAAACAAAACAAGCACTGTAACAGAAAGGGGCCACTTGAGTGACTTCCATATTAAAAACTGCCACTTTAAATGTTTCCAGCCGGATATTGCTCGAGACAACAAATCTCTCCAACCTAATCATTTCCAAGATAATAAATCAAAGTCGTTTTAACTTTAATGAATTTCAAACACGTTCCGATTGAGCTCAGAGATGAGACTCCTTTGAGTCCATTGAAGCGTGTCATCAAGGCCCCTATCGTATCATATATCAATGCCACTTCCCTTTGCCACATCTTCTTCCAACACATTATCACCAATACTGTCAGATACCAGTACAAATGAGAAAACAATGGGGAGATGAGAGCAAGTTGCTGAATATTCATAGGGAGGATAAGGATACAAGTGGGACATTTTGGGGCTTTATCGCCACTAACAGGATCTAAGCCGTGGTAATTCATGCTAAATCCTAACCAAATCAGCCCCAGCGCTCTTTCTGTGGCAGAAAAAAAAAACAGAAAAAGAAAATAGACTTGAGTTGAATCTCCCGAGTGCCTTTGTGTATCTGTTTCCATGTCATCTCTATCCCTGTTTCATTTATCCCAACAAGCTAGTTGAGATATCTCTTATTCTCTTCGTTTTCGCCAATGTGTCGCATGAGCTCGAGGCAAAGAAAGACAGTCCAAAGAATCAAGAAAACAAATTTGCAAAACGGAATATATTCTTGTTTCTGTTAAAGCGCCCATACGCTGGAGAAAATATGGGGGAAAAAAGTGAACAGCTTTGAGATTCATCCTTCATGAAAGGCACAGACGCTTCTCTCGCAGATAGTTGGCATATTTGTTGTTCTGACCTCATGCTCTGTTACTTCCCATCTAGAGTAGTTGACCTTTGGAGACTCTGACTTAGCCATTTCTCAAAACTGAGCGCTCCTCTGAGACCAAACTAAAGGTATTAGTATTTGACTGCATGACCTTTCCCAAAGGCTTATGGGTAAAAGGAAGTGACCTAAGTGGCCTATGTGTCTTGAGCTGATAAGTTGTGTCTTTCTGTGGCCACGCGTGTGTGCTTGTGTGTATACAGGATACATGTAGTATGTGGCATTAATTTTTTCTAATCCCTATCAGTAAAACAGCAGATACAGCTTTTTCTTTATTTCAGTGTGACAGGGTTTGTCAGGGGAGACATAAACTCATTACAGTGCTCGATAAATTCAGTAAAGTCTTTTTTTTTTGTTTGTTCAGCATAAACAATCGATTTGCAGTGAGGACATTTTTCTACATTTCATACAGTGTGTGGGGTGGTCACACTTAAAGGGTAAGACTGACGTTCACCTTGTATTAAAATGGACATTACAAAATGTAAGCAGTCATAAACATGTATACTTCAGATATATACATTAACACCACCGCTGGCTGATGACAAATAATATACACCATAAACAGATGTTCTTGTGTTTACATACATTAGTATTAACTACTGATTTTATCTACTGTTCTGATTTTATCTGTTTTGATTTTATATACTGTTTTGTTTGTTTGTTTGTTTGTCTGTTAGTTAATTAGTTGGTTTGTTTGTTTGCTTGTTTTAATCAATTTTAAATTGTGCTTTTTATTTGTTTTTGTTTCTAATGTCTCTGTAAAGCACTTTGAATCACCTTGTTGTTGAATTGTGCTATACAAATAAACTTGCCTTGCCTAGTAAGGTTTTGCGCACCACTGCTTGTCCACTATCTCTAAGTTCTCTTGAACTTAATTTCAGTTGCCGCAACAAAAGAATTCTTAAGATATAAATTCCAGAGATAAATGAAGTATATCTCATATCATATCATCTCGTCTTATGAGTAAATATGAATTTCATCACTCATCTGAACAAAAGTAAAGATTTATTTGCCTGTGCATCTACCGTAATCTTTTCTGTTTTTGCATCTTTTAGCTCAGAGTTTTGGCTTTGTTGCTCCACTTAAATGGTTTACAGTAAGTCATTCTCACTGCTCTTGTTTAATGCCAGACTAATCCACGGCACAGACTGAAAACCAACTATTATGTACTCAGCAACAAAAGAGTGTTAGAGAATGGCCAATTCATGTTGGGAGATTTGGAACTTCAGGAACTATGCTAAAAATGGGAACATAGCTAATGGGAGACTCAGCGAACAGTCTGTAAGATTGATTGAATAAATGCTAATGTTGACTTAATTGGCTGTTGTTTTCTAATGTTTGTCATAATACTCTAAAGGTAGATCACACATCTCTCTTTTTTTAGAAGATCCAAAGCTGCCAAAAAAATAAAATCAGTTCACAGCTACAAAGAGGCCTTCATGTGAAACAAACTTGTTAATGCAAGAGAGACAGGCATTCGTTGCTACTTGTCCCTTGTTTTGTTGCTATCATCTACTGCTTGATATGTGTTATCGCAAACTCAGCATGTTCTATGTTTGCCCAATGTCTTGATAGATAATACTCTGTTGATACTACAATAATCATCTTCTCTTTTTAACAGAATTATTGTTGTCACTTGCAGATTATAGATGCAGCCCAAAGGTCAGCAGTAAGGCCCCTAATGTATTCCAGTCAGAGCTTATTGGCATTTCCTCACTCCAGGCACAAAAGTAAAGGAGAATATGCTTTACAATTTGTGGTGCATGAACTTTGGAACTGACTCCCTTTGGACTGAAGATCTGTGGGAATATTTGAAAGGTAAATGTCTATACATCTTTTCCAACTCAATGTAATGTTTTAATTTTGCATTTTACTTGGAAAAAATAATTATTGTTTTATGAATAAATGCTGGGTTATCCGAAACAATATTTTTTTAGGTAAAAAATACTGGAAATAATTTGTGATTAAGAATTATTATTCTAATTTGAAGACAAATTTAGCATAGAATTAATCTAATGTGTGAGCCATGATATTTTGGGTAATTTCTGCTTCATCAGTGTCTGTTTCCAAGTCCAAGTCTGACGGGCCGTATAGTTTTTGTGGACGCAGGTGTTATTTAAAACACAGGCATTATTTGAATATTGGCTTTTACTTGGTAACTTTTAATGTGTCAGTTTGGATATCTTTGTGCCAGGTTGTTTGTAACTGGAAAAATGTAAAATACGTACAGGAGATATGCTGGGTGTTTTTTATTTGTTTAGTTGTTGTTGTTTTGTTTTTTCTTTCCCAATTTAGAAAACGTACATGTAATGTGAGAGCTGCAGAGGAAGGGCAGAAAATAGAGCAGGAAACAGAAGAGGGCACCCAAACCGGGAAAAAAACAAAGAAAATAAAAGGGATAAAGGGGAAATATTTTTAGCAGTACCATTTAAAAAGGCAGTGACCAACACAGTTTAATCCAACCTCAGAACAAATAGGCTTGTGCATTGCTGTGAGTGTGGATCAGAAGATGGGGCACAGAGATAATTGGTAAATTGTGAATAATAATGTGATTTCATTACTGTAGACTTTGAAAGAGAAAAACAATGAATCACAACGCTCTCGTCAGCTCTGCGGTAGTATGTAACTGCGATGCTGCACACTAAGCATTGGTGGTTACATGGATGTACTGAAGCATAATGAATTATTAGAGACAAGGATGTGTGTAAGTCACAGAAATAACAACTGATGTAAAACAAGAACAGAACTGAACACAGAGTGGGGAACAAAATAATGAATACTCAGTTTAAATGCTGTTGAGATTGGAAAAACATGGTTCCATGCTGAGACCGATGACAGCGCATCACACGCAGAGCAGATGTTGTTGAATCTGGGTATGATGTAGGCGTCTGGTCTTGTTGTAACATGTAGCTGAACGATGCACAACTCATCCAAGAGTGCACAAAACACCCATGTGCATATGTATTTATGTGACTTGAACACATCGGCACCTGCTGCCAATTATCTCTAACTTTCCACCATCTGAGAGAAGATCATACTTGAAGCCACTCAGCTTCTAGGTAATAACAGTCTCCATTTGGGTGATTGAGTAGTTAAATAGGATACTTTGTGTCTTTTTTCCCTTCCTGCTAGGTACTTAGAATGGCATTTGATGAATGTGTGAGAGGCTCCAGATGTACCACAATGTGCTCCTTCAGGGGGAGCTTGTTGTCCGACATCACTTCCCAACCATTCAGTTTCTCTCATTTCAGTGCATAGCTTTGGAAATTTACAATGCTTGGCACCACACAGTATATGAGAACCCCACAGCTGGGCATTTCGCATTTTATAGTTAATGGTAAATAGATGTAATTGAGAATGATATGTACTTTTTAAAAATTTATTTCAGTGATTTTTTTTTTTTCTTTTCATCCATCATGTTTTTAAGAAAAATGAAGATAGGACTCTGGTTTAAATTCTTGCTATTTGGCACACAAACTTTTTTTTTCCTTGTCATTTTACATACTGTGTCTACTTTAACTTGCATCTTAGCTGTTGTACAGATGTGCATATCCATGTGGGGATGCATTTGTTATTGTTTTGTACAATTTTCAGTTGCTCTGATAATTAAAATAACTCTTTGGTAATTCTTACATCATAAACTGAGACAGTCCTCCTATATAAAGAAAATCCCACGGGCCATTTGTGCACGCTGCTTATTACACAGAGGGAATTAAGTTATGTAGCTATGGAACCACAAAGTTCCATTAGAGAGGAGATCTGGGTGGCTGAATTGGTTTACAAAACAGTGGACTTTAACATGACCTGGGGCTTCTTCGACTCTTACAAACTGAAAGTCAACATCTTTGTAAGATTGTTCCTTAATTATTGTAGCCATGCCATGATAGCCAGTGTTGTTGCCAACAATCCTGTGTAAGAAATCCATCTACATGTTTTTTTTAAAAACATTTTTTTTGTGAAATAACACACCTCTAAATAGCTGGCACTTTCTTGGAAACATTATACTGATAATGTATTTTTACTGTATGGATCTGTATTAAAGCGGCACGCTCCGTTTTGTAACTATTTTTAAATCCCGGTAGCACTGCAACCACGTAAGCTAGCGCAATAATTTTTTTTGCATATGAAACCGGAGGAGTTGTACTTACATCTTATACCATCAGCTTGTCCTAGGTCACAGTTTCCTTCCACATATAGCTTTGCAAAAACTGCATAAAAAGCACTTGCAGCAACAAAAACATAATATTCCAGAAACACGCTTTGCCAATCCGATCAGCTGTTTGTAACACTTCCTACATCCATCAGCGCGAACTGTCCATGCCCGCCATGTCCTGCCCGAAAACGGAAGTGACGTCATTTTGCGGAAATGTAGTTTTTTACCATCAGGGCCTCATGAGCCTATACTGGTGTTTTTAAAAGTTATGTTTGACTTTCTGTGTCGTTTCTGGGATGCTTAGGACTCATATTGCACTGCTGGAAATAGTTTATTTTTTCAAATTTGCACTATAATATTTATTTTCGTTTTTCCTGCAGTATATAAAAATTGGTGTATTTTAAAAATAAAACTATGAAGACACTTAAAATAAATTTCCTGTGGTGGGAAACTATTTTGTGCAACTTTTATGTATTTACAGTTTTGAGGGATAAGCCTCTTAAATTTCTCTAACTAGAAATATATGTTAAAAAAACAAAAATGATTTTAAATTTTTTTGTAGTTTATTGCACCTTTTTCACAATTTATGTAATTACTATGCACTTAATGCAGACATATTATTAAAATTTGGGCTATAATGGTTGTATTGATGTATATCAACTTGAAATGCTCCCAAACATGGCTCCACAGCATGTAAAAATATAATATAAGCTCTGGGGGACTTGGTTCTATGGTAGGTCTTAAAGGGTTAATATAAAACTTTATATACTCTCTATATAAAAACATAAAGAGCTCTCTCACGCTCTCTTTATACTAAGCCTACAGATCAGAAATCATATGCTGAAAGCTTTCATTCAGTCTCTCTCAAGAAAAGAAGTGAATTCATCAGACTAAAAAGAATTTGTAATAACCCTGGACATTATAAAAGTCAATAAGAAGTTTTGCACAAATAAAAAATATAAATTATCAAGGAGAATGCCTTTTATATGCATAAAATACATTGATATTAAATGCAGAAATGTATACCTGCAAAGTACACAATGTACAGACATCTATTTACTACATTCACCCCCAAATTCAGAACATTAAGGTAATAATTTAAAAATTATTGAAAAAAAGTGATACAACTCTACAGGAAACCTTCGAAGAACAAAGTCCATGCTTCCACAGGAATTAACAGGGTAAGTAGCAGCCAGGTACTCCTAATCAAATTTACTTGATTAGATGATCATCAGCAATTGTGACAACCTCAGATTCTTCCGAGGTCATTTAACCCCCAGAACTACATCTTAGACTAAGATGTAAATGAATGCCAAAATTCATTACTTGTGAGAGAATTATGAAGTCATTGTGATGGTCGAAAGTGATGGTTCTGCAAGCTACTGAACCACTTAGGCTACGTTCACAATGCAGGCGAAAGCGCATCAAATACGATTTTTCTGACCCTATGCGACCCATATCCGATCATGGTATGACAGTGTGAACGGCACAAATCCGATATTTTCAAATCCAATCTGGGTCACTTTCGTATGTGGTACTGAATCCGATACATATCCGATGTTTTAGAAAGCGACTGCTGTTTGAACGGTCATGTCGAATTAAATCCGTCTTTTACGTCTTTTACTTTCTATGTATATATTATATTTACTTTACACTTGACATTTAGAACACTTTTTAAAGTAGTCACAAAAATGAAGAAAATGCTATTCTCACTCAATTTTCATGCTGAATTGAGTAAATATAGCAAGAAAATGAGGACAGACCAGCCATTTATGAAGCTAGAATTTCATAACGATCATCATTGCCTCTTTTTTAGACAAATCAATGGTAGTCGAGCAAAAAATACTCTCAAAAGTTGATAAGAGAAGATAGCACAACCAAGGTCTTGAAAACTAAAAAAATATGCATGTTTATAATTAGAGAAGTATCTGGAAACTCTTTCTGCAATCCAACACCATAGTTGAAAGAAAATAGTATTTTATTCATTTTTGTGACTTAAATTTCATATTTAAAAGTTTTCTAAACGCTTTGTTTTGCATGTTGTCAAACTATACTATATCATTCAGAAATTGTGACTATTTGTCTTTTGCAATGCTAAATTTTTATTTTAGTGTCTGCTCAAATACGGGATTTTCCTTGAGTACTGGACTTTTTTTTTTTCCATATTCAGCTAGCTAGCACTCTGAAATTTTTTAATGTATCTATACCAAATTACAGATCCTGATTCATGACCCTGATGAAGGCCACAAGCCGAAACACGTTGGTCTATTATTAAAGTTGTTAATCTTCCCTCAAGTGTTGCTGGAGTTCCTGCTTTGTGAATCCTTTTATCCTCTCCATGCACCTTGGAAGCAGGTGAAGTTGTGCCAGAAAATTTTTTTTTTGCTGCGATTTATCATTTTGATACTAGGAAGGGATGTTAAACTTAATAGTTTTTGATATATTCATGATATTCAGCTTCTTGAATTCTCTAAACACTAAAGAAGGATCCCTTGTTGTTTCCTTAATTACCTCCTTTAGCAGTGAAGACACTGGACAGTCCTTTACATAAAAAAGAAATAATTCCATCCCATGATTATTAGTGATGAATTATCTGACAGTTCAAGAAAATGAACTGTGTCACAGATAATTTATATAGTAATTATAATTGCATATACAATATCATACCATAACTTGATTTAAAAAAAGTTTTGAATTTTCAATAACAGGCTATTAAACCCAGAGGTGAACTATGAACATTTTTGTCAAGATGTTGTCTTGTGTGACACTTTCTCTCTTGCACCCTATTATATTGTTTTCTCTAGATCTTCGCACACAGTGCAACAACAACTTCTATAGGGATCTGGAAATTCATTTAATCTAAATATAACAGGAACTTATAGATTCCTATGCATTCTTTAACTCCAGATAATGAGCTATATTTATTCATCCACTCCACAGTTCACTTTCCATGACTTATGTCCTTTGCAGTTTCACCAGCCATTAGAATTATCATAATTAATGAATTTATACATTGAGTGAGCTGGGAAGGTCAGTGACTGCTGGTCAAGCAAAAAAGTTATTCTTTATTAGTGTTAATGAATCTTTAACTTCTTCAAGTATTATTAATGCTCAGGAAATCTTTTTCATTTTTGTAGAAAAATGTAAGTCCTTTATTCTTCAATATGCAGCAGATTTGCCACCTGCGAATCTGGTAATCAGTGATTTGAATAGTCTATTCTGCTGTGCTTTGATGAGAAAACAGTGAAATGCTGATAGCTGCTGTGCCATTAAGCTGCAGTTGCTACACCACAGAGAGAGCGAGAAAGAGAGAGAAATGAAAAAAGATGTTGTTGTAAATAGTAAATTTGGATTTAATCCCGCTCCATCCACACACACACACATTTCCATACTAGCCGCCTCGAGCAGAGGCTCTTTTCTGCATTGTTTGCTGAGTATTAAATAAATGAGTGCACCAAAGTAGTAACCACTGGTAGTTGTGATGGAGAGATTAGTACACTCCAGATGCCTCACTGGCTAATTCTGTTAGAAGAAACTGCTCACACAGTTCAATCTGGTTTAACTCGCATGGAAACAGAAGACAAGACATTGTACACTTAGAGTGCTTAAGCAATAATTAAACCCAACTTGAAGCTGATTTTGTTTGATACAAAAAGAGAAATTACCATTAAACAAAACTGGTTTTCCTCAGAAATAGTCAAAACTGACAGAAAATACAATCACCTGTATTACAAACGATGAGTTTGTCACTACCCCAAAAGAAAATATTTTTCTTTCCGCACAGGCTGTTTGAAAGACAAACAATCAAGTACAATTCTTGCCGCACAACTTGTTCCTTTTATTAGGACGGAAAGAAAATAGTTTCTGGAGAAAGCCCTGGTTCAAGTCCAAACAACAAAGTTTGTTGATGTTATTTCACAGCCAACTAGGAAAGCTATAATATCACTTGTGTTCAAGGTTATTTTTAAACTGTTGTCTAGCAGGTTAGAAGCAAGATGGGGAAAAAAAGAAGCAGGATTGAGGTACGTGATCAGTATTTGTCTGTTTTTCTGTTTGTCAGCAAGATTAAAAAAGTTGAATGTCTTGAAACAGGTTGCTTAAGATGGAGCATGGACAAAGGAAAGACCTATTAAACTTCAGTTTATGTTTTAGTTTATTTTCTTATGTCACTTATGTAATACCCTTAGCCTGGGTAAAATATGTAATGTAGTCAGAGCTTCTTCTTCTTTGATCCCTGGCTGGCGTTAGGCCTGGATTGACTCCTAAGCCCATACGCTGCTGTGAGTGCCAATGGTCGAATTTCCTTCACAACTCGTATCCATGCATGACGATCGTTGGCGATTGTCCTGGCCTCGTCGAGATTTATTCTGTGATTTCTGATGTCATCTTCGACCTGTTTTAGCCATGTTCTCTTCAGTGCCATTCGTTGGATTCTCCACTGGCTAGGTCGTTATTGCCAGAGGAGTTAAAATAAAAATTTTAAATTATTCAGAGCTAATATAAGTGTGAGGTTCTGTGCATGTAGAAATTTGCACACACTCACAAAAAAAAACTGTGATGCATCTCACTGGAAAAAAAAAAAAGATGATTAAAGATTAAAACAAGGGCATATTTTGACTGGTAATCCAATAGTTTCAGTAGTTACAATCCAATACCAGCTAACCTACTGTCACCAAATGACAGTTTGTTCTAACAATGTGCAGTATTGAGTGAAGTAGCCTGGTCTGCAGCAATGACGTCATTGCCAGTCACTTACTTTAATGTGTTTTATTTTGTTAGTGGGCCTTTATAAGCTGATGCAAATAAATGCTGCCAATACTGTTTATTGTGACAAGCCTGACCTGCTGTGTTCTTTGTCCTCTCTGTCATAAACCTAAACATATACTATGACTCTCTTTAAGTCCTTTGTAGAAGTACCATAAAAAATCCAACATTTCCACATGATCAGGAAGGACACTTTGTATCCAAACAAATTGTTAAGAATTTATTTTAGTGGCTTATTTAAGAGTGGAAACCATATAAGCTTTTTTGAGGCCGAGTGTTGTTGTTTCTTAGGTTAGTCTCTTTAGAAATTTTATTCATTTCTTCTTCTAGTATTGCAGGGGTTAGGGTTTGTTTTTTTTTTTATAATCATGCGTTCTATGTTGTCTTGCATTAATGAAGTATTTTATCTTGATCAACACAACTCTGGAGTGGCAAGTAACATAAAAGAACTCACATCCTCTGAAAGTGAGACTGCTCTTGTTCAGCCTTTGGATGGTAGCTATTAAAGTTTCATGTGATTCTAATGAAACTGCAGCATGCGTGGTATTCCAGCCCAGAGCATATAAAGTTTTACTTAATATCTGAGCTGAGACTCCAGTCAGAACTTATTTCACCGCTTATATAAACAGAAGAACCAGATAACTAAAAGAAATGTACAATATATCTTTCATAGGCGATACGGACAAGACTGAGCTTCAGCT